>NC_043705.1:143587493-143600555 GCF_006229205.1 Suricata suricatta
GCAGGGCCCAGAACGTGGCTGCTCATCCAGCTGGCACGCTTGGTGACGTCTGCCGGGTACGGAGGACACTTTGGGGGGCAAGTGTCAAAAATTTCAAAAACAGTTCTGTACTTTAGAAATAATTGGAGAGAATTTCTCTGTTAAATTCGTGTTACTCGGGTGTATTGAGGGAAGGGGTGATCAGGGCCGCCGCCCCCCAAAGGTGGTAGAACGGTGTGTTGTGCTTGATCTTGGGAAGGTGGGGCCGGGGCTGTCCCGTCCGCAGCTCCCCGCTCTGGCAGCGCCCAGGCTCCTCTCTGAAGGGCTTCCCCGGGAACTGGTGGGGTGCCTGCCCCCGGCCCTGCCTGAAGCCCTGGCTCAGTTGGTCCTCTCTCGCCGAGAGCGGCCTGACCTCACAGGTCACCGTCAGGATCGCGGGCTCTGGAGCAGAGAGGATGCTGAGGATATGAGGCTCGCTCGGGGTGTGACTGCTCCTTGCTTGGTCTCGTCAGTCAGTTGCGCTGTTGGAAGGAGATGCGATCAGGTCGCCTGTATTTGCGTAAGTGGAGGAATCCTGACTCCTTGGGTTCCCAGGCAGCGCTTTGCCTGAACGAGGGCCTGCTCCTTCCCGTCCGTAGGAAAACCGCGAGCATAGGCGTCAGCCAGGAGCACGTTAACGGAGGTGTTTGCTGTTTGCAGATACATAGATCAAGGACGAAACCCCCAACTCTACACCAAGGAGTGCCTGGAGAGGGCCCTGGCCAGGAACGAACAGGTGAAAGGCAAGATCGACACCATGAAGGTGAGGCGCCGGGGGCACGGGCAGGGGTCTGAGGGGAGGAAGTACGGAGCGGGTTTGGCTGATGGGCCTTGCTCCGTGCGTGGTAAGACGTGCTGTTTCATGCGGCTGCGCGCCGAGATCTCTCTGCGTGTTGGCGGCAGCTGACACAGCGCTGGGGCCCTGGTGGGGGCGGACAGGACGCAGCGGGGAGTGGCCTGCCGTTAGGAGAGTCCTGATGAGTTCTCCTGTGCCGGTTCCCTGTCGCCGGCCCACCGGGGGCCTTTGTGAGACCTGGTGTCGCGGGCTTGTACTTTGCTGCCTCTGGATGCGGCCATTTCCCCCGGTGACGGTTCCGGGGTCTAGAGGGTTCCGGGATCTTTACTCCTGCTCCTCGTTCAGCGCTGGTCTCCAGCGCCGGCTCCGGGCCCCCGTCCGCAGCGCCCCACAGAGCACGTCTCTGTGCGTTCCTCGCTCTGAGGAGAGCTAGAAAACCCCGTGCATCTTGGATGTGAAATCTGCAGGGCTTTTTTCTTTTTAAACTTCCATTGACTGAGCCATGGTTCAGATCGGGGTGCGTGGTTCCCGCTCTCCCGGCTGCGCCGGCCCCTCATCGCCTGCGTGTGCCAGCTCCCACCCCCACCCAGTCCTCACCCCGGCCCAGCCGCCCGGCCTCGTGTCCGCAGTGGCCTCCAGCGGTCCCCTCCTTCCTGCCATCTTGTCCATGGCAGCACACACTCCAGCCCCTCGGGGCATGAGCGTCGTGTTCCTGCCTGTGCACGGGGACGGCCACGCAGTGACCTCGGGGCTCGGGGCTCTGTGGCCTAGCATGGGTAAGGAGCCAGGAGGCCCTCCCTGCATGACAGTGACGTGCCTGTCACCTGCATTTCCGGGTCACCAGCGTCCTGACGTCCCCACAGATGGTCTGACCTGCTGCCCCGGGTCCCAGCTTCTGCAGGTGGTCTGTCCTGGCGCTGGGCAGCCTGCCCTGCTCAGCAGTGCTGTGTCGGACTCAGCGTCACCCCCAGGACATCAGGCCGTGGTGGCCGGCACCGTCGTGGGCGAGCAGACAGGCTGTGCATGCTGGGCTCCTGCCTCGCCCTGGGCACTGTGGGGTCCCTGCAGGCAGTGACGTGTGGGGGCCGTGACCTTCAGTGCGCATCCGTGTTCATCATCTGAGACCTGAGCAGGTTTCGTGGTGCAGTTCCGTGGCCTTTGTTTGCCCAGCGGACCGTGTGTTTCAGCCTCCCCGAGTGGCAGCCTGTGTGGGTGTTGTGGTGCAGTGTCCGATCCCGTTCGTTCCTGTCCGCAGCGCTTCCTTCCAGCGGCGCACAGGGGAGGTGTCCGGGCCGGCGGGTTCCGGGCCGCCTGTCAGGTTGCAGGGGTCAGCGGGTGAAGGGGGAGCACGGAGCCGCAGCAGCCAGGTTTTCTACTTGAAGTAGTAGTTTGTTCTCATGGACGGCCCTCCCTCAGGTCCTAACGTACCTCCGACGCGGTTCTGAGCTTGTAGGCATTGGTGGTAGCTGGGTCAGGAGCAGGCAGTGTGGACGGCCGCTACGCGGAGGGGAGGCACAGCTTCTGCTCCTTTGAGTCTGAGGCTTGGGGGGCGGGGAGTGGGCAGTCCGTAACCTGGGGATGGGTCGAAGGTATTTTGATCCTGTATGTTTTTCTTCTTAGAAATTTAAAAGCCTGTTGATTCAAGAACTTTCTAAAGTATTCCCTGAAGACATGGCTAAGTATCGAAGCATCCGAGGGGAGGACCACCCCCCTTCCTAACTTCATGTCCTGCTTTCGAAGACCCCCGGTCTCGCGTGCCGCTGTGAACTGCAGGCAGGCGGGGACTGAGCGCCGCAGCGGCGCCGGCTCCTCGGCCCGCCCTCCAGCAGCCCTGCCCTCGCCCCTGTCCCGGGGACGGCGGGGCCCGGACGCTTGCGGAGCTGTGCCCCCGGCCGCCCCTCCGTCCCCGATGTGCATCTGTCCGGTCCCCGGCTCTCACACGGCTGGGGACCGCACGTCTGAGCCCTGCGTTGATCGCCCAGCAGGGTAGGTCGGGAGTATTCGCTCTGATCAGTGAATTGTTTTTAAAAACTCCACCTCATAGTTTTCTTTCTATGTACTGTGTGTTTTCCATTTTATTATGGTGTCAAAGCTTAAAAAGAAAAAATTCAAAAAGAAAAGTTGGTTTTATTTGAGCAATACTCTGAATTGGTCTTGTGTTGTGTATTTTCAGTTACGGTGCGTGAAGACTGTGTTCAGTGTAATGGTACATGGATTTTGATTAGACATAAGCACATAATAAAGCCTTTAAGTATTTATGTGATGGATTCCGTGCGGTTATTTTTATAACAGTTTATAGCGCAGTACGGTGTATCCTGTGAACCGTCAGCTGTCACCTCCCCAGAGCGGGAGTGATGTTCACACAGCCGTTCTCCAGGCGTCCAGGCCGGAAGAGGTGAGGCAGACTCTGGGGGCGCCTGGGGGCCCCGTCGGTTAAGGGTCTGACTCTTGATTTCAGCTCAGGTCACGATCTCCGTGTCTGTGAGATTCGCTCCGAGCCCCGTTTGGGGCTCTTCGCTGACCGTGTGGGGGCTGCTTGGGATTCTCTCTCTCCTTCTCTCTTCTGTGCCCCTCCCCGTTCATCTCTGTGCTCTCTCTTTCTCTTTCTTTCTGAAAATAAACATTAAAAAACTACAAAGCAGGATTCTGAGTTCCTGCAGCCAGTTTCCTAGAGACCCCACATCCTGAAGACGGCGACTCACCGGCCCCAGGGCTGCGCGTTTCAGCCGCAGGGTGTGGGGGCGGACAGTGGCCCCCAGGAGGGAGCCCTGAGCGGGAGGGCCGCCCACGGAACCTGCCCCTGACCGACCAGCTCCCTGCGCCCTGGGGCCGCAGTGTGGCAGTGGCACCAGCGGTAATAGCGGTCCAGAGACCGGGTGTCCGGCAGGAGGGGTCCTTCCTGCCTCCCGCAGGTTCCGGTGGCTCCAGGTGTTCCTGAGGCAGCGCCGCCCTGACCTCTGCCTGTGGTCATGAGGCTTTATGTCCATGCGTCTCCCCGTCTCTCCCCAGGGTGTCTCCCCGTCTCTCCCAGAGGTGTCTCCCCGTGGTGTCTCCCCGTCTTTCCCAGGGGCGTCTCCCTGTCTCTCCCAGGGGTGTTAGTCATGGGACTTAGCTCCTTCCTGCTCAACCCAGGATGGTCCCATCTCCAGAATCTTAATAAGGTGACATTCACGGGGTCCTAGGGGACCCAGCCTTCTGGGGGCCACCACTCACCCACCACGTGCCCTGCTTGGCAGGTCCAGCCGTCAGGCGGGTTGGTGAGGCCCGTGAGGCCCTTTGTGTCTAGGTGGAAACAATGATGCCCTTCCTTCTCCCATAAGGTCCATTTCTACTTTTTGAAAGAAACACTAAGTTAATGCAAAAAAGAAAGACACAGGCCTAACGGTTTGGTGACAAGGAAGAAGTGTTGTGTATGACGGTGCAGGTTCCGGCGCTGAGAACGTCCGGATCCCAGTAGGTGGCTGGATACACGTATGCAGACGCGCGCGCACACACACACACGTGCACAGAGAACACACACAGACACCTGCACAGAGAACACACACACACGTGCACAGAGAACACACACAGACACGCACAGATGCGTGCAGACCCACACAGACCCACACAGAGACACAGATACATGCATGCAGACTCACACAGATGCACACACACACACACACGTGCACAGAGAACACACAGACACGCACAGATGCATGCAGACCCACACACAGACACACAGAGACACAGATACATTCATGCAGACTCACAGACACGCACACACACACGTGCACAGAGAACACACACACATGCACAGATGCGTGCAGACTCAGACGCGCACACACACCCACACAGACACACGTGCACAGAGAACACACACAGACACGTGCACAGAGAACACAGACATGCACAGATGCATGCAGACCAACACACAGACACATACAGACACATACAGAGACACACAGATGCATGCAGACACACAGACACACACAGACACATACAGAGACACACAGATACATGCACACAGACTCCCCCACACAGACACACATGCACACACACACATACACAGATGCACACAGACATGCGCAGAGACAGAGACACACACATAGACGTGCACACACAGAGACACACATACAGACATGCACACACACAGATGTGCACACACAGAGACGTACACACAGACACACATGGACACAGACACGCACATACACAGACAGACACATACACACACAGACCCACACACACATGGACACAGACACAGACCCACACAACATAGACACAGGCCGAGACACACAGACACACAGATCCAGGCAGACACACACACTCACACACCCACACCCACACACACACACACACGCACGCAGACACGTCAGGAACGCTTGCCTCCCTGCAGGTGTGCCGAGGCCGGGGAGGGGGGTGACGAAGGCAGTGTGGGGAATGGCAGTGACCGGTGCCCAGCTGCACCTCGGGGGCCTTGGGGATCCTGGGGAAGGAGGTTCGGGACAGGTGTGGCGGCCTCTGTGGCGGTGACAGTGCTGGAGAGGCCCGCGTCACGCCCCCAGGGGACCCATAGAGAGCAGTGACCAAAGCCGCACGTCCTCATTTGGGTGCGAGCCCACCTGCCTTCTCCTGAGCAGGGGACGCGTCCTCTCTGGGGGCACGTGACACACAGGCTCCCACCGTCCTTTATCGAGTACAGTCTCCAAAAGCAGGCGTTGAAAACGGCCTCTGTGTTCCGGCTGCGGGCTCTGCAAACCTAGGCGGGACACGCATGTCCATTGGGAGGTGCCTGGGCGGCACCATCGGTCAAGCGTCTGACTTGATTTCGGCTCCGGTTGTGACCTTGGGTTTGTGAGCTCAAGCCTCCCATCGAGCTCTGCTCTGACAGTGCAGAGCCTGCTTGGGACACGCTCTCTCCCTCTCTGCCCCTCCCCTGCTCGCAGTCGGTCTCTCTCACAATAAATGGATAAAAAAAACCATGTTGGAAGCACAGCAGAGGACGGCTCTAAGTCACGGGCCATCGTCACGCACCTGACTGCCAGCCTTACTTCCGTCTGCGCACATGAGGATCACGTCCAGCCTTACCGGTGCGGGAGGGGACGGCCACCTGCACGGGAACCGTGTGGGTCACACGCGGACCAAATGGTGGATCAGCTCACCCCAAAGCTGATCTCATCTGGTGCTCAGGGGCAGATGGGGCTTTACCCTGGAGCCCGTGTGGTCGCAGCCTTCGGTGTCAGTGGGGCAGGATCCAGCCTCGGGGTGACAGACCACCTGGCATGTGTCTGGAAACAGGGCCACAGGGCCAGCCCTGTCCTTCTAGTCTTTGCACTGGGACGGTTTGTTTATGCCACGCAGACTCAAGAGCTGAACTTGGGCTTAGAAATGGCTCCACCAAAGGAGGTGAAGTCTGTTTGGTTTGGGGGCTCCGAGATGAGCCATTCGGAGGCCTCCTGGGAGCCCTTTGGCACCCCCCCAACCCCTGCCAGGAGCCTGTGGAGGCCCTGCCCGCCCACGTTGGGGCTCCCCATGGTGCCCGGCTTGGAGGCAGAGGGCTGGCCTCCAAACACGCTGTGGGGGGCTGTGGCTGCGCCGACACGGAGAGCCTGAGAGCACGTGGTCACTGGCCCCACGGGGACGCTGTTGTCCCCAAGTCTGCGCGGTGGCAGGGATAGCTAACGGGGATCGGTCACTGACGGCACTGCCGCCTCTCACCCCCAGCCCACACCCTCGAGGCTCCTTGTTCCCACGAGGGGGGATAGTGGACCTGGGCAGAGGGCGTGTTCCTAGGACCTCGCACCCCCCGGGGAGGGGTCTGTGCTCAGAGGCCACAGCACGAGGGGTGGGGGTGCAGAGGGCGGGCGTGGCCCTGGCTCGCAGGCAGGAATGGGGGCCATGGCAGGGGCCTGCCTTCCAATGGCCGGAACTGCGACCGCCGCAGACACCCACCCCGGAGCCCCCCAGCTGGTGTGGAGGGAGCGGGCTCGGACTGTTGTTGGGGGAGGCAGGGCGCCGGGTGGGGGTGGTGACCAGCAGCCCCTGTCCCGAAGGCACCGGCGCCCTTGCTCTGGAAGAGCCAAGTGGGGTGCGGGGACCTCAAGGAGCCCCGTCGGGGTTGTCTCAGCAGATGGTGGCCTCCAAGCCCCAGCGGTTGCCCCGATAATCGTTGGGTGGTTCCCGTTGCTGTAACGATAGGCGTGCACACACGTGTGCACTGTATAGTCCTCATGAGCGCCGTGTGCATACACACACATGCACGTATGTGCACACACACATCCCTCCACGTTCCCAGGTCCTGAGCGCCAGCGTGACTGTACTCAGACACGGGCCTGTGTGGACATTAAGTACGGTTAAGTAAGGTCACAGTGTGGGATCCTAATCAGACAGGATCGATGGCACCAGAGGAAGAAGAGGAGGGACACTGGAGGGCCTGGAAAATCCACGTGGGGACACGGAGACAGGCGGCCGGCTGCGACCAGCCAGAACCCAATGGGACCCGACCTCGCCGCAGCCCCGCTGCCCACCTGGGCGTGCCAGGCTGGCTGAGACACAGCTGTGTGCGCCGTGCCTGGGACACCACAGCTCACCCGTCCACAGACCGAGCCGCCGACAACCATCAGTCAGTAGAGAGTCACGGACTTTTATTACTTCTCTGTTAAATTTTACACAGTCTGATTGCTAGTCTCGGTTCCCAGAGCAAGTGTCTGATTTATTTTGCCCATCATGCCCAGCTCTTTAATTCAGCGGGGTGCTTCTCGCTGGCTGGAGGTGGGGGAGGGGGAAGGGGGGGAGGTGGAGGAGGAGGAGAAGGAGGATGAAAGGGAAGAGGAGGGGGGAAGGGGAGGAGGAAGAGGGTGGAGGAGGAGGAGGTGGAGGGTGGCCCCGGGGGGCTCCACGTAGGTGACAGCGGCACGCTTGGAGAATCCGACTCAGGTCCTTTGTTACCTTCCTGGAACTTTTCCAGCCTAGACACGCAATCCCAGGCAGAAGGGAGACAGCCTGGCTGCTGCCTGGAGGTGGCACAGACCAACGGGGGGCACAGGAGCTGACTTCTTTGACACTTCTGGGGGTCACCGTTAGGATCGTGAGGGTGGGAAGCGAGGCCAGCCCCGCTCAGCAGCTGAGCCCACGGGCTGAGGAAGCAGGTATGGGGATGGGATGTTTATTCCTGGCTTTATTTATAGCATCGCCTGGCGCAGACTCAGAAATCAGCTAAGCGGCAGACAGGTGGGGCCACCCCTCCCGGGTCCTGCCGCTGCTGGGACCCTGCGGGCGCCGGGGCTTGCCGCACACGGCCCTCTGTTCCTCCCCCAGCCCTGCCCCTTGTCCCGCTCCGGCTCCTGCGGCCGGGTCCTCAGGCTCTGTGGCCGAGTTCCGTCCCGGGAGGCCTTTCACTGGCCGGTGAAGGAAGGGAATCCTGTGTGAGAGAGGCAGGATTGCCAGACTCCTTCAGGAGGGCTCTTCCCTCTCCTCGGTTTTGTTGGGGGTAGAGTCTCACCTGGCCAGGGTTTCTCACAAGGACCCAGAGGCGTGTACTTTTTCCGCTTTCAAGTTTCAAAGGCTTCCAGGCCATGAGCTACCTTAGGTAGAATGATAACATTGTCAAGATTTAAGAACGGTCTTACATAACTCACTTCAATATATTTTCAGCGTATTTCAATACACATTGAAAATAATTGTGTATGTGCATGTGTGTACCATGTCCATATGTCCATTTCGTTATGGTTTTATTTGGTTATAATCACTATCAGCCTTTATTACTTTCAGGTGGGTAGGCAGCCAATTAGGGAAGGTTCAGCTAACGACTGTGAGAAAAGAAGGAGCTTAGATTGCTTTCTCCTGGGACCAGCAATTTGAAGTTGTCCACCCAGAACAGCTGTGTCTGCTCCCAAGCACCAGCCAGGCTCCCTGCCGAGACTCCTTCGTCAATGCCACTCTCAGCAAATGGTCTTGTCCTCACGTCACCACGTGGCTGCCATCCCTCCAGGCACAACGGCTGCGTTCCAGGCAGGGTGCATGTGGAAGACTTACAGGCAGAAAGACCTCTCCTGCGGAGGCCTTGCTGTTTCGTTCTGGAGGGGCCGTCTCCTGTGGGGACTTGTACCGCATCTCGTCAGCCTGGATGGTGTCTCTCGGGCACCCTGAGTTGCAGGGGTGGTGAGCTCTAGATCTTAGCTTTTGCAGCCTGTAGAGCAGAGGCAGGCCAGTGGGGAGGGGACAGGGAGAGGGAGCTGACCTGGTCCTGCACGTTCAGGACAAGAGACCTGGACTTCCACGAGCCTGGTGCTGACGTCGATTCTTTGCCACCGAGGCTGACTTGTAGGGGTAACTTAAGGCCAAAACCTTACATTTCATGGAAGTAAATTTAGATCCCAGATGCAGCGCTAGGTGATTTTTAGGTCTAGTTTACTTGGCGCACACGTGGTGTCAAGAGCCGAAGGCCCAAAGCTGGTGGCGTCCCACTGCGTGGACAGTGTGTGGAAGGAGAGGGCAGGACGCAGGGCCCTCCCCAGGCTCGCCCTGGCCGCCGAGGGGGGTAGTCTGGACCACAGGGATGAAGAGCAGGGGTGGAGCTCCTGGCCCGTTTCTCCTGCCGGCGGGGCGCTGTCCCACGTCCACGCCACACTCCTGACCCGGCGTCCCTGGCGTCCCTGCCTGGTCCCAACTTCGTGGCTCCAGAGGCTGCGCGGCCACGTGCTGGCCCTGGGTCCTGAGCTGCAAGAGCCTTGGGTGCTCCGCGGTTCTCAGGCTGCCTGTGGTCGGAGCGGGCAGGGGAGGGGAGCCGGGGACAGCCCTGGCCTCTTCGGAGCCTGTACCCAGGGCGTCCCCAGCTTGTCCCCTCCATCTGCCATCATCTCTCCCCCTCCTTGTGTCTTCGCTTCTCTGGGCGGGGTACCTGCAGGGCCTCCAGCCCCACCTCTGTCCCCCCTTCTGTCCAAGCCACCTCCTAGGGGTGCACCCAGCATGAAGGGAAGACTGGTCTCTTTGGCCCCCGTCCTCTCTGCCCGCCCCGTGTGCGCCCCAGGCCGCACTGCAGGACCCTCACGTGAACGGGGACGGGACACGCGTCGTCAAGGGCCCCCCGGGCATCCCACGTGTGCCGTGACATTTCTTAATTTGCAGGCATGTGCAGACGGGAGCGTCAGCGTCCCAAAGGGAGGCTCACACGGCTGTCCGCGGATTTAATCAAAGGACGCAGCTGGGGCCCCGGCACTGAGCACAACAGCAGACGCGCTTCTCTGGAAACCGTTTTCTGACCTCTCTGAGTTGGAGAGGTGAGTGAAAACCGAACGCCCGTCTTCGGGGCGCACCCTGCCCCGCGGTGAGAGCCGTTGTGTCGCAGGAGCGAATGGAGGCCACCCGTGTTCCCGTTATGAGTCCCCGCCTGTTTGCCGTCCACACCCGCAGCCAGGGTCTGACTCAGGGCAGAGCAGCTCCCCCTCCCCCGCCCTCGAGAAGGCGGCCTCCGCAGTATTGATCGGGACCTGGTTTCCGTGCTGCGTCTCTTGTCTTGTTTGTACGGATGTCACACAGCGAGCGAAATCTGAGCACTGTCCTCTCTCACGCTCGTTCTCCGCCGTGGGAAGTGCGAGCGGCACGGGGTGCAGAGCCCGTTCTCACCCCCGACCTGTTCAACCCACGTACCTTCCAGGCAACCACGGGGGCTCCAAGGGTGTGCTCAAGTTTATGCTTACACAGAAACCCAAGTGCGGGGGCGCCTGGGGGGCTCCGTCGGCTCCGGTCATGATCTCACGGGTCGAGAGTTCGAGCCCCGCATTGGGCTCTGTGCTGACAGCTCTCTGTGAGCGCCACGGGAGGAACTTGGTCCGTGCCCCGGCCACCCCCTCCTTCCACCTGCGGACACGGGATTGTCAGAAAGTTCTCTCATGCAGTGACGCGGTGTGTTTGCCTGCAGCCCTCATCTGCGGTGTCCTTTCTGCTCTCTGCGGAACGAGACAGCCGCCGGCCTGCTGACAGCTCCAACCCAGTGTACTTGGGGTCTTCTCAGTGACTTCTCATTGGAATGAACTTTTATCCTATCTATCTATCTATCTACCAATCTAATCTGTCCATGCATCCATCCATTCATCCATTATCTATCCGTCCATCTTTTATCTATCTATCTATCTATCTATCTATCTATCTATCTATCATCTATCTACCAATCTAATCTGTCCATGCATCCATCCATTCATCCATTATCTATCCGTCCATCTTTTATCTATCTATCTATCTGTTATCTATCACCTATTAATTATCTACTTGTCTATCTACCTATGTATGTGTCCATCCATTATTTATCTATCCATTCGTCTGTTGTCTGTATGTCATCCATCAATCTTTGTCTATCTATCATCTATTCTATTACCTGTCATCTGTCAATGGTCTACTTATTATCTACTATCTATTTTCTATCAATCATCTATCTCTGTTTATCTCTCTCTCTATATGTCTATCAATCTTCTATATGTATCTATCTATATATGTCTATCAATCTTCTATCTATATGTCTCTGTCATCTGTCTATATGACTATCTGTATGTCTATCTTTCTGTCTGTCTCTCTTGCTCTCGCTCTCTCGCTCTCTGTCTGGTGGACACACCCTAAGAGGACTCTTAGTGAGTGACACTCTAGTACAGGCCCCTCCCCTTGAGTGCAGGTGGAGCCCGGGGTCCCGACCAGCAGAATATAACCAAGGAAAGGGCCTGTGCCTCCCAAGACCATGTAACGTCCTCTGAGACGTCATCTTAGCAGACTGGTGTGAAGGACATTCTCCTGGCCGTGAGGGTGCGAACAGCTGTGCTGTGGGCTGCCTGGAGACCCCCCGATGGCTTCCAGTGACGGCCGTAGGCGTCCTGGTGCTCAGGGAGGCGAGTTCTGGGGCTGGAGCTCTGAGCCAGTGAGGCATAAACACACCGTGTTGAGAGGTAGGAGACCCGAACCATGACTCTTTATTTCACTCACCAGAGTGTCATACCGGGCTGCATGGCCTCTGGCAGCAGACCATTCATGAGCTCGCACGGCAGGCGAGAGGCTGTGAATGTCTTCCCTCTGTGGGTGGGATGGGGGCTCCCTGTGTGCAGGGACTGTTTCTTGATACAGAGAGGCCCAGAGGAGACTTGGAAAAACCTGTCTGCCCCTCCTCGGCTGTGCTCCCGGGTGCGGGAGCCTGGCTCCTGCGCCTGGCACCGCTCCAGACCCCTTGCTGGTGGATCAAGCTGTTGCTGCTTGCGGTGGTGGAATGTCCACATCCCAACCCCCAGAACCCGGGAATGCAGTCTTGTACAGCAAACAGGACCCTGCAGATGAGATCGAGTTGAACATCATGAGATGGGGGAGGCTGTCTGGATAACCCAGATGGGCCAGAATAACAGTTAGTGTCCTTCCTGGGGAAACCAGGCGGGAGACTGGAGGAGGAAGTGAGAAAGTCACAGGGGAGGTAAGAGGTTGGGGTGACATGAGGGAGGGGCCGCAAACCAGACAACATGGGTGGCCCCCCGTAGCAGAAAGGGCGAGGAAGGGGATTCCCCCCTGGAATGCCCTGCAACCCCTTGGCTTTAGCCCAGTAAGACTGATTTCAAAATTCTGGCCCCCAGCACTGTCAGAAGATACATGGGTGTTGTTTTCAGTGGGTGGTGGCTTCTCACTGCAGCCGCAGGGAAGCAGTACAGCCACCCTTCCCGCCTCGTTGCCTCCGGCCCGGGGCTGCCAGGCCCCTCTGTGGGGAGGGAGCGCTCTCATCCGTGGTGGGCCAGGTCATGTGACTCGGGTCATTCCATGAAGTGCGGGCACCTCCGGGGCCCAGCACAGCATCCCTTGGTGGTCCTTGGCCAGCTCTCGCTGCCCTCGTCTGCTGTGAGGACTGCACCCCTGCTCTTCAGCCCAGACCCAGGGAGGATGGGGAGGTGGAGCAGAGTGGGAAACAGCCCTTCCTTGTTCACCACGGAAGTGGTGTGTCCCTGTGCACAGCCTGGCTCCCAGCCTGGGTCGGCCCACAGGCGGCATGGGAAGGAGGGCTGCAGTAGCCAGGGGGTCTCTCTGCTGCTTGTCGGCCCGAGTAGGTGTCCCCGGACCCTCTCCCCCTCCCTTCATCCCCAGCAGGTGTCCCCGGACCCTCTCCCCCCACTTCATCCCCAGCAGGTGTCCCCAGACCCTCTCTCCCCCCTCCCTTCAGCCCCAGCAGGTGTCCCCGGACCCTCTCCCCCACCCTTCAGCCCCAGCAGGTGTCCCTGGACCCTCTCTCCCCGCTTCATCCCCAGCAGGTGTCC
>NC_043705.1:143600655-143707769 GCF_006229205.1 Suricata suricatta
ACTTCATCCCCAGCAGGTGTCCCCAGACCCTCTCTCCCCCCTCCCTTCAGCCCCAGCAGGTGTCCCCGGACCCTCTCCCCCACCCTTCAGCCCCAGCAGGTGTCCCTGGACCCTCTCTCCCCGCTTCATCCCCAGCAGGTGTCCCTGGACCCTCTCTCCCTCCTTCATCCCCAGCAAGTGTCCCCGGACCTTCTCCCTGCCCTTCATTCCCAGCTTCCCTGGAAGCTGCTAAGTGCTCACTGTGGTTCCAGCTTTTGCCTTGCGGTCCCTCCTGGGGACCCAGCCCCTGCAGGGGAGCTGGCCTCCGGGCTCTGCTAACATCTGCTCTCTGTTAGCCCTCCCACCCCGGGGGAGGCTACTCCTGCTTTAGCCAATCTTTGGGTTGCCTCATGGTTTGGCTTTCTATCTCTTCTAACATCTTTGTAACCAGGTTTCCGTATTAAATGCTGTCTGATGAACTGGCTGGAAGGGTCCTTATTTTTCTGGCCACATAGAGCTGCAGTAGCCAGTGAGCGAATTAAAAAGAAAGGAGAAAGACTGACAGCTATTAGCAGAGGAGAAGAACACGACATGTGGATGTGTTTTGGCGGTGGGGGAAATAGAAGAAATGCACAGGCCAGCGTACGGCCCAGCAGCGAGTTCCCAGGAAGCTCTTGGTGCAACGCAGGTTGGCTCTCAGCAGTGTCCTGTCTCTCCCGAGTGAAGCCTTGGGTGGAAAGGCTGGTCCAGGCTTCCTCCTGCTTCTGCTCTGGGGTCTGTCGTCCCCTCACCCCCTCCTTGCCTCTCTGCAGTCTGTGCCTCGGAGCGCACGCCCTCCGATCCTGGTGGGGTCTTGTTCCCCTGGTGGTGAGTCAGCCTGAGACCAAGGTACCAATTGCAGAAACTCTCCAGTTTCTGATTGCGAATTTCAGAATTTTAGGATTTTTGGCGACCGTGTTTCCATTGCTTTCATTACTTGTGGATGACGTTGCCTTCCATAGAAAGCTGTGCGGTTGTCGGAGGGGGAGTCTCAGTGATGATGTAGCCTGATGCAGGGTGAGGAGGGGGAGAGGAAGCCATGGGACGGGGTGGGGAAGGGCTGAGGCGCTGACCCCCTGGCCCAGGGCGCGGTGGGAGCCTGCACCCCGTGCACACCCGTGCAGGCTTGTCCCACACTGCGCGTCACCGTTGCTGGTGCTGTCCCTGCACTGAGGGTGCTACTTCAGGTCTTGAGCAGAAGAGGAAGGGACTGAGGTGCCCAGAGACACCTCAGAACACCCTGGGACATGGTGACACAGGCCGGAAAGTCCTCCTGGTGAGATTGACAGCCTGTTTATGAGCCCTTGGGCGTGAATGTGTTTGCGGGGCCTGGGTATTTCTGCCGTGGGGGCTCCCTGGCATTTACCACCGGGCGCCCTTTATCAGAAGGTTTCAAATGCTGTCTGTCCCCCCTCCCCTGCCCTGCCCTCTACCCTGAGCGCTGACATTATTTTAGGGTTCCAGCCCTAAAGAGAAAATGCTTTAATTTAGAGATGAATTTCCAGACCCCAAGATTGTTGCTTTTATAGCACAAGTATTGCTTTTGGGGGTGGCTGGCAAGTAATATTGTCAGAATTATTCTGAGACCAGAAACGAAGGTCAATTCAGTGAACCTCATTATGGAGAGCTCACTAATTATGCAGCGTCGCGCTTTCCTGAGCTGCCCCCCTGACAAAGGTAATAATGATTTTGAAGCTACAGACAAAGGCAGCATCCCACGTGCGTGAGAAAACATCCGTCCTTTTCCTCGCAGCCGTACCTAGCTAGACGCATGCGCAGCCTCCAGGCGCGTGATGCCAGACCGGCGCACTCCCTTGGCCACTTTCTCCTTTTCTCATGTTTGCACATACTCATCGCTACTTCCTGTCTCTCGTCACCATTGTACGTTAGTGGCCAATTGACAATAGGATACCCCAATACAGTGTAAGGCCAATAGCAGAGCTCTGGGGCTCTCGCCTCCTGTGAGCCCCTCTGCTGCAGAAGTCTGAGGTGCCAGGGCACCCCGGAGGGTCTCAGGGCTCAGTTCTCCGCCCTGCCAGCGGCCACGCCAGGCCTGCCCCTCCGTCCAGGGTGTGGGGAGGGGTGTCCAGTGCGGGGCACCAAGGTGAGGCCGGCCTTCCCCTCTGGGGCCCTTATGGCCCCGTCTCCCGCCTCCTTCTCTGTGGGTGCCAGTGCCGTGTGGGTTCCCGCGGGGACAAGCACTTCTGGAGACAAAGGTGAGGCATCCTTGACTCACTCCGCTGACCACCCACCAGCCTTCTCTTGCCTCAGTCATGCGAAACCACATTAGAAGCCGGCTCGGGGCTCACATTCAGGGCGGTGGCCATGGCAGTGGCTCTCCCGGACCTTGCAGGGCCCCTCGAAGGCCTCTGCTCCTTCACTGGAGGGTGTCTGTGAACTAGCAATAGGAAGGTCAGGGGGTTGCCACGCAAGGTCACGCCGAGGGGGCGATTAGGCCTCGCTGAGGTTACCAGGTCACCAGCATCACAGTAGGGTTCAGAGCCTTGGATGTGGACGTCACCTCCGACATTTCTCCTCAAAGCCCTCCTTTCACAGACCAGGCCAGGGAGGTGCAGAGCCGGGCCTGGAATCCTGGTCGGGGTTCCAGGCCGCTTTCTCACCACCCTGGTGGGTCAGCCTCTCTTCCCTGGGAGACAGAGACCAGGTCTTCAGTCAGGGTCAAACAGCCACCTCCAGGCTCCTAGAGTCAGGTTCCTGGGTGGGGGGTGGGGCATATCCATGACCTTGGAGTCAGGTCCAGGGTGGGGGGTGGGGCATTTCCATGACCCTGAGGAAGTAGCAGGTAGGACATCCATCTGGTAAAGGGACAGAGGGCCTGTGCCCGTGCCGTGCTTGCAGCCGGAAGCCCCACAGCCATGTGAGGAGAAATGTCAGAGGTGACATCCACATCCAGACAGGAGCCCCCACTTAGGGACCACAGCCGCCAGGCGTCCCTGCCCTGTCCCTGCCGCCAGCCGGGCTGCCAGCCGGGCCGCCAGCCACAGCCATCTTCTGCCTCTGCCTGGTGCGGCCGGCCAAGCACCTGGTCTGTTGTGGGTTGAATCTGCCTCCAAAGTGGTGTGGACGTCCTGGTGCCTGGTGCCCGTGACCTGACTTGGGAAGAAGGACTTTGCAGATGTCCTCAGGTTACAGTGAGGTGGTGGTAGACTGGGCTGGTGCTCATCCCACAGGTGGTGTCCCCGTAGAAGAGGGGCCGCAGGGATGGACAAGCATGGGGGGGAAGGTGACGGGAAGTCGCCCAAGGACCAGGAACCTGGGCAGCACTGGGGCCGTGTGGAGGCCATGGATCAGATGCTCCCCTGGAGCCTGCAGAGGGAGCAGGGTCCTGCCACCACCCTGACACCAGACCTTGGCCTCCCGCCGCCCAGCTGCTGGCGGGAACCCGCCCTCACCGCCTCTGTGTGCCTGCTCTGTCTCCCCAGCACCCCCGCCCCCGGCCCCGATCTCCCGCCGCCCAGTCTGGTTTGCAGGTTCACTGTGGCTCCACGGCGCAGGCATGCTTGCACACCCTGCCCCAACCTGGATGCCCCGCGGTGGCCTTCCTGCTGTGCACACAATTCCTGCCTCCACCTGACGGCAGAGGGTGTGGTCCTGCTGTCCCCACCCACCTGCCCTCCACACAGGCGTCTGAGCCCGGTCACCGTCATGGGCAGCACTGCTCCTGGGCAGCCCCGGGTGGCTCTCTGTGAGCCGCTGTGCTGGGCATCTGGTTAGCCATGCTCGCCACCACAGGCCAGGAGAACTGGGGGGAAGGTTCCGTCTACATGGGCTTGGCTTGTCTTGGGAGGCTCTATTTATTTTTGATGAGTTTCATAAAAGTAAATCAGTGACCTTTATGTTTAGGACCTTTTCTTTGACTGATGCTGGTTATAGGTTCAGGGAGAAACAAACTGGTTCCACATTTGTGCTTGTGGAGAAGCTTTTACCAGAAAGTTCTAACGGCAGTCCCTGCAGCATCCCGTCAGGGACTGAGACGCCCAGTGAAACGGTACAGCGTCTCAGGTTGAGAAGCTCGGGAATGCAGAGAAATAAACGTAACTGCAGCAGTCAGCTCTCCGTGAGAATCAGATCAGTTGCGATGAAAGCCGCTGGAGTGTGCGTCAGCGCTAACATACCTTGTACATTATCGTGGTGTCCGTGCAGGTTCGCATCCCGGGGGCACAGACTGCCCAGCCCGCATTCGCGCCGACGTGCCTAGCTCATGAGGGGACGTGTGCTCGATTTAGGGAAGTGAGCAGGTGATGTTCCCCGGATGTTCGGGGCTGTAGTTCTCGGTCTGATCTCTGTGTTTTCTGCGGCCTGTTCTTCCAGAGTCAGAACAGAGTTAGCATTGCGAGCGGGGGGGGGCCTGTCTTCTGACGGCACCGGAGACGCCCGGGAATTGGTTCATGTGTTCACGCCTTCATTCACTGGGCGCCAATCATAACCACAGCGGTGAGGCGCGGCCAGCTGCAGGCAAGGGCCTGGTCCCGCCGCTGGGGTGACTCCGCACCATCAGAGGCAAAGAGACACAGGAGCAGCTGTTATCCAGCCACAGGTCCTGACGTCACTGCATGCTGGGGGGTGGTCAAACCAGAAGTCGGTGTCCAGGGGACAGAGCCTCTTGCTGGGCGCCGATGGGTATGGTGAGCTGAGTGACTCTGGACTCTGGCTGTGCACAAGCCCTGCTCTCCAAGACTTCAGTGGGATCCCGCAGTCAGGGCACAGAGTATCGGAGCAGGAGAAGGTCGGAACAGTGTTGTGCAGTGTTTTGTGGTATGACATCAGAGCAGCCACCCAATTTATTGAAACCAAATTCTACAATGCACAGATAAAGGCTTAGCACCCCTCTGCCTCTTTCTCAGTTCCCTCCCTGGGGCATCCATTTCCTGTAAGTGTCTCCCTCCTAACTCCCCAAGCCGCGTCTGCTCGCTCTCCTCCATTGGCCTCGGGGTCTCCTACAGGAGGGCCCGGTGAGACCCTGTGCTCAGCAGATCACAGGGCACTCCCATTCCTCTGCTGGAGCCAGCTGGAAGGGACTGTAAAGCCACCTGTGTGCCCTGCCTCCCTCCCCTTTTTGGTAGCACGCCAGTCAGGGCGTCTGGATTCTCCATTCTTGCCACGTCCTTCTTGCTTGTGACTTGACGATGTTCCCAAGCTCCAGTGTCAGGTTCTGCCCTGGACGGTGTGGCTGTTTGTCTGTTTCATGGACAATGGAGTAGATGTGGAGTCATCACAGCCTTCTCCTACTCATCCCCTGGAACCCCTGTCCCCTTCCGGCCCCTAGGATCAGACATGATAACCAGCAAACACACGGTGCTTATGATGCTCTTGGGGCCTTTGAAAATGATTTGCAGATTTCAGCTCCTTCGATCCTCAAAATAACTGCTATGCAATGAGTGTTTGCATCCTCCCCAAATTCATACACTGAGACGCTACCCCCGGTGATGGTTTTTGGACGTGAGGATGTGGGGAGGAAGTAAGAATCCGATGGAGCCCCCACAGTGGGATGAGAGCCCCTGGAAGGAGCTGGAGGCATCAGAACTTTCTTTCTCAGCCAGGATACAGCCCAGGCAGCTGCCTGCCAGCCAGGAAGTAGATCCTCCTCAGACACCAGATCTACTTCTTGACCTTGGACCGATCCTTCAGAACTGTGACAAATAAAACTGGCTGTTCAAGCACCCCCTTCTGTGGTAGTTTTGCTCTACCAGACTGAACTGAGACAGTAGTCTAACTCGTGATACCCATTTTACAACCAGGAAATTGAGGCCCAGAGAGGCTAAGTGACTTACCCACATCCCCCAGCTGGCCAGTGGTAGAGCCCAGTCCAACCTGGTTTCAGACACCCAGGCATCTGATGCCCTCTGCTTGCTCCCCTTCCTTCTCGCTGCAGGGCCATTCCCAGAGGACGCCCAGCCCAGCCGGCATTTTCCGTCTCTGGACCTCTGCCACTGTCGTTCTCATGCTCTCTCCTGTGTCCCCCTCTGCTCCCCGCAGCACGGCGCCGTGCCCCCAGCCCCTCTGGGCATCACGCCTTGCCTCATCCTGTGAGCTGCCTTCCCCTGAGACCACGTATCCAACAGGCTTTCTGCTTAGGACAGCAGGGCGCTTGTATATGGTCATTTATAATTTGTGTTCACAGTTCCTCCGCCTCCCAATCCCCCTGCTTTATAGACGGTAATAGTTCCGCATGCGTGGATTCTCTGGGGAAAAGCTTGCTTCATGCTGACTCTGCCAACGGAGGGGTGAAGTCCTAGTGACATGAGCAAAATGAAGTGGAAAATGAA
This sequence comes from Suricata suricatta, assembly GCF_006229205.1. Lineage (NCBI taxonomy): Eukaryota > Metazoa > Chordata > Mammalia > Carnivora > Herpestidae > Suricata > Suricata suricatta. Next base: position 143,606,961 of record NC_043705.1, read on the forward strand.
GCCAAGTAGATACATAATTCTAAAAGAAAAAAATATTTTTTTTGGGGGGGAAGGAGGGGACTTAATTATGTGGATTTATCACATGTGAGTTGAAAAATGTGTAATTACCCAGACAGTGGGCTGAGCGTTCCGCGTCACTTTGAGTCGGTCAGAGAGGGTCTGAGCGTGGGATCCGGCTTGGAGGCGAACTCATCGTCAGGTTCTGGGAAACCCAAGTAGCTTCTCTGGGCTCTGGTTTTCCTCTGTGACACAGCTGGTCTGAGTTACATCCTCCTCCGCCTGTTAAATGTCCATCTTCGTCCCTAATCCCCTGCCCCCAACACTTAGGCATTCATTTTGTACCTTGCTTTCGCTAATGTATTCTTAGGAGTTTTGTCTCTGTGATTAGGTTACAGCGTCTGTTAAGTCCATCCCCTTCTGCCGAGCCTCGGATGGAATTGGTCTGAGTTTGGCCCCAGAATGAGTGTTTCATTAAGGGTGTCAGCTGATTCAGTGAGGGTCATGAGCCTCTGCAGTGGTTACAAATACACCTTGGCTGTGGGCTGTGGTCACCTGGCTCTTCCCTCTTACCAAGGCAGTGCCAGCTCGCCGTCAACAACGATGAAGCTGACGGAGACTCATCACGGCATCTTCCTTGAAGCCCAGGGACCTTGGCCATGGCCAAGAGGAAGCAGTCTGGGGATCAGGTCTTCCTGTACTTAATAAAACACCTCTTGCGGTTGGTTCGTGCTCCAAAGGAGAGATTTATAATAAAGTCCTGGCATATACTGACTTTAAGTGTGATGGCCAAAAATAGAAGGTTGATTTTTTTGAATCAACCTTTAAAAAGATTCCTTTTATATTTTATTTAATTAAAAAAATTTTTTAACATTTATTTTTGAGAGACACAGAGACAGAGCATGACTGGGGAGGGGCAGAGAGAGAGAGGGAGACACAGAATCCAAAGCAGGCTCTACGCTCCCAATTGTTAGCACAGAGCCTGACATGGGGCTCGAACCCACAAACAGCAAGATCATGACCTGAGCCGAATTTGAACGCTCAACCGACTGGGCCACCCAGGAACCCCCCAAAAGATTCCTTTTTTAAAGTAGCAGTTTACAAGGTGAGCACAGTCTTGTGAGAGACTGGAAGGTTGGAAGAAAAGTGCAGAGTGTCTGTTCCAGGCTGGCTGGGTGGCGGGCACCCACATGGGCTATTTTGGGTGTGAACTGTTCTCAGAGATGCTGTCAAAATATGGCGATGGCCCTTGTCCAATACTGGCACTCCCATTAAGCTATTAAGCAGAAGCCCCTGGTGGAGGGTGGGCAGGGCTTGAAATAGACAAAAACTTGCAGGGTTGGAAGATTCCGTTCGAACTTCCCATGGCCACCCAGCCTTGGAAACATCAAGCGTCAAAGTCTGGTGAATCTGCATTTGAAGATGGATCCAGGTTTGATTTGGAGATTTGGACTCAGCCATCAGTGGCACTGAGCGGTTTCCCCTGAAGCTTTCAGTGACCTTTGGCTTCGGTCAAGCTGAAACACCAAAGGCAAAGGCAGAGGGGGTGGATTTGCAAACTCCTGAGTGAAGATTGCACAACTGAGGTTCTAGATCAGTCCGTCCACTGTGGAACCCAATGGCGTCTCCTTTTCCTCTGTCTTCCTTTCTCATAATGGAAGGATGAGGGGTGGAGGCGGAGAACAGAGGCACACAGAGAGGGTCAGGGAGGAGCTAGGAGGCACACACAGACCCCATCAAAGCCCGCCCAGGTGGCGGGCTCCACACAGCCCCGAGCCCGTGTCTGCCGCCACATTCCCGAAAGTCTCCAGTTGAGATTTGGAGCTGGTGCTCGGTTGACCCTTAGTGCTTTCTGCTTGGAGCACAATTATGTACTTCTGAATAACACTCAGCGCACCCTTTGACTGTGAAAATGGGTTAGATCAACACGTCAGAGTGTGCCTGTGTCCCCGATGATCTGTGTTTTCTGACATGAAGGGGCAGTGTGAATTTAGCCACGTGCTTCTGTCTCTAGTCCGCAGCTTACCTATTCAGGCTGTGGACACTCATCAACGGGGAGACAGCAGAAGACATCAAATATTAATTCGGAGTCTGTGTGAAAGTATAATCATCAGCAGCAAGCATGTGTTAAGCTGTCAGGAGGCAGGCTGGCTTGTGCAACGTGAGGTGGGGCCGGATGCTGCGTTATCCTGCGGACCAGGAGCCTGGTGCAGGATGTAACTGACTCTCTTCGGGGCCTTTGCTCTGGCGTCAAGATGTTTTTCTCAGGCCCTTCTGTATTAATGATTTCCTCTTCTAGTTCTTTTCGGTGAAATATCTTTACTGCTGTTGTTTTCTCATTACAAACGTCTGTGTGTTTATCTTTAAGGATTTAAGTGACGTAGAAATGAGTAGTAAGTGTGTGCCCAGCAGCACTGTTACTGGAAGGACATGGGAGAGTAGCATGGCCTCGACACAAAGTGACACGCAAATTCCTGAAGCTTCCATATTTAAAAAGAAAACAAAAAAGGAAATGAATCATAACAACTAGAAATTTCCTTAGGCTTACTTCTTGTTTGTAATGTAACATTAATCTGCCCAGATATCTTTATGTATATAATATACACAATATATATTATACATGGATATACTATTTATTATTAACTTCAATGTTAATTATATCATATTAAAGCTAGCTCTGGCTTTTTTTCACTGAATAGTGCATATTTCACAACTTTCTATGAATATTATTCTTTATAGAAAAATAATATTACAAAAAATTAGCTAAAAACACATTGTGATATTTCTTGGGCAGCCTTTAAAATGTGAAGTGTCCCACATAGACCAATGGAATAGAATAGAGAACCCAGAATTGGACCCACAAATAGATGGCCAACTAGTCTTTGACAAAACAAAAGAGTACCCAGTGGAAAAAAAGACAATCTCTTTAGCAAATGGTGCTGAGAGAGCTGGACAGGGACGTGCGGAAGAATGAACCTGGACCACTTTCTTACACCACAAAGAAAAATAAACTCAAAATGGATGAAAGACCTAAATGTGAGACAGGAAACCATCAAAACCCTAGAGGAGAAAATAGGCAACAACCTCTTTGACCTCTTCCGCAGCAATTTCTTGCTCAACACGTCTCCAACAGCAAGGGAAATAAAAGAAAAAATGAACTCTTGGGACCTCATCAAGATAAAAAAACTTCTGTACAGCAGAGGAAACAATCAATAAAAACTAAAAGGCAACTGATGGAATCTATAAAGAACTTACCAGACTCGACACCTGAAAAACAAACAATCCAGTGAAGAAATGGACAGAAGACATGAATAGACACTTTTCCAAAGAGGACATCCAGATGGCCAACAGACACATGAAAAGATGCTCAACATTGTTCATCATCAGGGAAGTATAAATCAAAACCACACTGAGATACCAGCTCACACCAGACAGAGGGGCTAAAATGAACAACTCAGGAAACAACACATGTTAATGAGGATGTGGAGAAATGGGAACCCTCTTGCACTGTTGGTGGGAATGCAAACTGGTGCAGCCACTCTGGAAAACAGTGTGGAGGTTCCTCAAAAAATTAGAAACAGAATCACCTTAGGACCCATCAATAGTACTACTAGGAATTTATCCAAGGGATAGAGTAGTGCTGATTCATATTATAGCAGCACTATCAATAATAGCCAAATTATGGAAAGAGCCCAAATGTTCACTGATGAATGGATAAAGAAGATGTGGTTTATATATACAATGGACTACTACTTGGCAATGAGAAAGAATAAAATCTTGCCATTTGCAACAACATGGATGGAACTGGAGGGTATTATGCTGAGTGAAATAACTCAGTTAGAGAAAGATATCATATGTCTTCACTCTTATGTGGATTTGAGAACCTTAACAGAACACCATGGGAGAAGGGAAGGGGAAAAAATAGTTTCAAACAAAGAGAGAGAGACAAACTGTAAGAGACCCTTAAATACAGAGAGCAAACTGAGGGTTGATGGGGGGCGGGGGGAAGGGGAAGGTGGGTGATGGGCGTTGAGGAGGGCACTCATTGCGATGAGCACTGGGTGTTGTAGGTAAGTGATGAATCACGGAAATCTATTCCTGAAACCAAGAGCACACTGTATACACTGTATGTTAGCTAACTTGACAATAAATTATATTTAAAAAAATGTGAATTGTCCCAGATTTCAAGATATACTACAAAGCTGTTGTAATAAAAACAGTGTGGTGCTGGCACAAGAATAGACACCGAGATCAATGGGACAGAACAGAGAGCTCAGAAATTAAACCATAATTATTTTTTAAAAATGTTTATTTATTTATTGAGAAGGAGAGGAAGCGAGGGGCAGAGAGAGAGAGAGAGGAAGAGTGAGAATCCCAAGCAGGCTCTGCACTGTCAGCGCAGAGCCTAATGTGGGGCTCAAACCCATGAACCATGAGATTATGACCTGAGCCGAAATCAAGAGAGTTAGATGCTGAACTGACTGAGCTACCCAGGCACCCCGAAACCTATGTTTATGGTCAATTTTTCACAAAGGAAACAAGAATATGCAATGGGGAAAAGACAGACCCTTCAACAAAACTGGACAGCAACTGGGAAAACTGGACAGCAACATGCAAAAGAATGAAACTGAACATTTTCTTATACTATAACTTAAAATGGATTAAAAACCTAAATGTGAGATTTGAAACCATAAACTCCTAGAAGAGGGCACAGGCAGTAATTTCTCTGATACTGGGTGTAGCAACATTTATCTAGATATGTCTCTTGTGGCAAAGGAAACAAAAGCAAAAATTTACTATTGGGACTATATCAAAATCAAAAGCTTCTGTACAGGAAAGGAAATAATCCCAAGCACTTGCAGACAACCTACTGAATGGGAGAAGATATTTGCAAACGACAGATCTGATGAAGAGTTAGTCATCAAAGTATATAAAACCTAAGTAATCCATTTAAAAATGAGCAGAAGACTTGAACAGACATTTCTCCAAAGAAGACATCCAGATGGCCAAAAGACACATGAAAAGATGCTCAACATCAGTCATCATCAGGGACATGCAAATCAAAACAATGAGATCCACCTCACACCTGTCAGAATGGCTAAAATCAATGCAAGAACCACCAAGTGTGAGGATGTGGGGGGAAAAGGACCCCGTCTGCTCTGCTGGTGGGAATGCAAACTGGTGCAGCCACTGTGGAAAACAGTATGGAGGTTCCTCAAAAAATTAAAAATAGAACCACCATATGATCTAGTCATTTCACTACTGAGTGTTTACCCAAAGAACATGAAAATACTAATTTGAAAAGACACACGCACCCCTGTGTTTATTGCAGCCTTATTTACAATATTTAAATTGTGGAAGCAGCCCATGTGCCCATCAATACATAAATAAAGAACATACATTACACAGACACACACACACACACACACACACACACACACACACACACACACAGGAATATTACTCAGACACAAAAAAGCATGAAATTTTGGCATTTGCAACAACATGGTTGGATGGAACTAGAGGGCGTTATACTAAGTGAAATACGTCAGAGAAAGACAAATCCTGTATGATTTCACTCATTTGTGGAATTTAGGAAACAAAACAAATGAACAAAGTCAACAAGAAATAAAAAACCAGATTGTTTGTTATAGGAAAGCACTGATGATTACCGGAGGGGACGTAGGTGAGGGGGTGGGTGGGTGACATAGGCGATGGGGATTCAGAGTACACTTACCTTGGTGAACACCGAGTGACATATAGAATTACTGAATTAATACATTGTACACCTGAAACTAATAGAACACTGTATGTTAACTATACAGAATTTTAAGACTGAATTGTCAGGATTATATGATTACGTGGAAATACGATAGTCAATAAATGAAACATGAAGACAATTATTCATAAACAAATATGCAAACAAAATATGTTCCTTGTCTTGTTTACGATGGACTTGTCTTGATTTAAAAAAAATGGAATTCCTTTGCTGGGAAAGATTCCCTTGGCTGTCTTCACAATGGGCTCTCCATGTGGATTTTATCACTTATGATAACCCAGATGTGATTTTAAAGGCAGTCCCGTCCCCATCTTGACCTCAGGAGGCTTGCCCTCCGGTAGCATCACCCAGCTGAATGGCAGCGTGATGGGCACGGGATTTCCTCCTTTTGTGACCCTGTCCTATCTTTCAGCTCATTAGAACCTCTTGGGGGAAACTAGTTTTAACTCGAAATGCACTTTTTTTTGGATACATGTGAAATAAACAGTTTTGGGGAACAAACTGTTTGACAGCAAACAGATTGCATATAAAGGGATTTAAAAATTTATTTGGGGGGCACCTGGGTGGCTCATTTGGTTGAGGGTCCGACTTCGGCTCAGGTCATGATCTCACAGTTCGTGGGTTTGAGCCTTGCATTGGGCTCTGTGCTGACAGCACAGAAGCCTGTTTCTGATTCTGTACCTCCCTCTCTCTCTGATCCTCCCCTGTTCATGCTGTTTCTCTCTCTCAAAAATAAATAAGAAACATTAAAAAAATTAAAAAAAAAGTTTATTTGGAATGTTAAATTCCAACGTAAATAATGTGATTCTCCTACAAATGCAAGAAGTGTGTCTTCCATAAAATAGCTGATATTCCTGCTTATTAAATGTATTCTAAAGTGAAATCTCAATTCCCACCTTCTACCCCTCTTGTCAATCCCCAGATTGGTAAATGGAACCACTGTGTACACAGTTTCTTAGGCCAAAGACCTAGATGATATTCTTGTGGAGGGTGGGTTCTGTCGTAGTAACAAATCCTCTCGGAATCTCTGTAGCTCAGAGTGATAAGCCTTTCCTTCTCACTCCTGGGTCTGTTGGTGTTGGAAGGACTCCACTGGGCCTCGTTGAGGTCTACATGTCTTCCCACTCAGGACCCCGGCTGGCAGAGCAGTTGCTACTTGGGATGTGCCTGATTTACAGGATAGAGGATACACATAGGGAGGCCAGCAGACATAAGGAGTGCCTTCTACACCCTCTGCTATTATCTGGCCCACTCTCTCTTCCATGTAGATCTTGTTGGCCAAAAGTCAAGTAGCCAAGTCCAAAATAAACGAGGAGAGTCTTGTACTGTCCCTGCAGGGCGGCCGTGCCCTGGGGGAATGGAGTAACTGAAGATAGACTATTCACTCGACCACAGCCATGGTTCGGTTCAGGTCCTGTTGCCTGTGTGTCCAGAGTGTAGCCCACACCTGCTCTGCTCTCTCCCCCTCCACCACCGGCCTCCAGGGAAGCCGCCATATTCCATCGCGCTCTCTGCTCCCACTGCTCCCCGGGCTTCCCACGGTCTGTTCTGCATACGGCTGCTGGAGTGACCTAAAGTCAACCCAATAAAATGCAAAACAGGCCATGGTACTCCCTTGCTCAACGCCACCCTTTGGCTTCTCACAAAAACCCATGCTCGGTTCCTGAGCACAAAGCCTGATGAGCTCTGATTCCGGCCCCGCTGCCGGCATTATCCTGGCGGCTCTCCTTGCTTACGCTCCCCAGTACACCTGCTCGTTCTTGCCTCAGGGACCTCACACCGGCTCTTTCCTCTGCCAGGAGCCTATTCCTCCTGGTCTCACATTTACAGAGAAGGTTTTCCTGGACATTGGTCTAGGGCATTCTCTGGGTGGCGCTCACCCACAGCTCCATAGCTCCTCAGTTTCACTTGGTGATTGTTCACTGTCTGTTTCCTGTCCTCTCCACTCTCGGCCCATGGGTCAGGAGGCTGAGGCGTTGAGAAGGGTGCTGGTGCAGTTTCAGTCGGGATTGCATTGAGTGGCGTCCAGACGGCCAACAGACACACGCAACGATGCCCAGCGCCACTCAGCATTGGAAGTTCAAATCAAAGCCACACTGAGAGACCACCTCACGCCGGTCAGAGTGGCTAAAGTGAACAAATCAAGACACTATAGATGCTGGCGAGTATGTGGAGAAATGGGCACCTCCTGCACTGTTGGTGGGAATGTAAACTTGTGCAACCGCTCTGGAAAAGTGTGGAGTTTCCTCAAAAAATTAACAGTAGAACTCCCCTATGACCCAGCAGTAGCACTGCTAGGGATTTACCCAAGGGATACAGGAGTGCTGATGCATAGGGGCACATGTACCCCAGTGTTCATAGCAGCACTGTCAACAACAGCCAAATCATGGAAAGAGCCTAAATGTCCATCACCTGATGAGTGGATCAAGAAGATGTGGTATATACACAATGGAGTACTACATGGCAATGAGAAAGAATGAGATCTGGCCATTTGTAGCAAAGTGGATGGACCTCGAGGGTGTCATGCTAAGTGAAATAAGTCAGGCGGAGAAGGATAGATACCATGTTTGTACTCATATGTGGAACAGGAGAGACTTAACAGAGGACCATAGGGGAGAGGAAGGGGGAAAAATAGGGAGAGGGAGGGAGGCAAACCATAAGAGATTCTTGAATACTGAGAACAAACTGAGTGAGGGTTGATGGGGTGGGGGAGGGGCAAATGGAGGAGGACCTTTCCTGGGAGGAGCACTGGGTGTTGTATGGAAACCAACTTCACAATAAACTATTAAAAAAAAAAGAGGCTGAAGCTTTGGCCCCTCAGTTCCCAAAAGAGTTTCTGCAAATACCAGAACGTGGTGAATTTTCTCAATGAGTGTTAACATTTCCTAATGGAGTTCATGACACGATATTTTCTCCAACTGTTAATGTACTTTTCTTTTTTTAAAGTGAAGGTGTGAGTGGGGAGCAGAGTGTGGGTTCAGTGGTTGCCACTCTGGAATCAAAAGCCAGGTCCAGGGGCTCCCGGGTGGCTCAGTCGGTTGAGTGTCTGACTACGGCTCAGGTCATGATCTCACACGTGGGGGCTGGGGCCCTGTGTTGGGCTCTGTGCTGACAGCTCAGAGCCTGGAGCCTGCTTCCGATTCTGTCTCCTTCTCTCTGCCCCTCTGCCACTCGCACTCTCTCTCTGACTCTCAAAATAAATAAACATAAACATAATAGTAATAAAAGCCAGGTCCAATGATAGAATGAGAAATAAACTCACAGGGAGGAAAGACCTAGCACCTTCCGTAAGGAGGGGCCTTGCAGTGTGGCAGAGCCAGAAAGGTGCATGGGTGACAAGCAGGGCGAGCCTGGGTGACTTCAGTCCTATTTCTTCCCAGATGTGTGTCTCTGGCTACATTATTCTATTTAACTTAATCCTTGATAGCCTTAAGAAGTAGGTCTTATATATATGTATGTATGTATATATGTATACGTATATAATTATACATACATTATATATAATATACACTTACTATTAACTTGCCATGTAATTATATGTTAATATAATTAAATGAATATATACATTATAAAATATAAAATTATATATATATATACGTATTTCATAAGGGAAGGAGCTGAGTGTGAGGATCACACGGAACTGGTGTGGTGCCAGCCCAGCAGAGATGCTCATAGATGCTGGCTCCCCACATAAACAATTCGGGTTCTGCTGTGGGGCGCCTGCGTAGACACGGGATGCATTACAGTTCTAAAACTCACTACAATAAATGACGGCCAGGTGATTTCCGAAATTCTAGAAACGCTTCTCCATAGAGGAACGCACCTCGGGGAATCTGTTAACACCACCATTCGCATTATGATGAGGCCCCAAGAACGGAAAGCTTGCAAGGGGTGAGCGCAGGGCAGAGGCTCCCCGACCCGCCACTTCCCGGGTGGCCTCGAGCTCCGTGGGGCGGCGCCGGTGGGCAGTTCCTGTCCTGTGACCTGCGTCCTGTCCCAGAGTACGGATGCGTCCGTGTCCTGAGTTGGCGCTGGAGTCCTTCCTGGATTCCGAACTCCTTCCCAAGGGGACTCGATATATTGATTTAAAGCCGTATATGTGATTATCGAAAAGAAAAGTAAATGTTTACAGATATTCAAGCAATTTCAGTGGGTAACAATTAGCAATTTCTGTCTTGGGTTCAAAAAAATCTTAATCCCTCCCGCCTTGGGCCCCTGGCAAATCGATAAAAGAACCCCTACTCTTCTCATTTACAGTTAAGTGGCCGACTTCCTGTGGCCCAGACAGCGGTGCTGGAGGCGGGATTGCACAGGGTTCAGAGATGGGGAAAACCGACTCAGAGAGGTTGGCACTGCTGCCCAGGGCACACAGCTTTCAGGAGGCTGGAAGTGTTTCTGACCCCCACGAAGACCGGCCAGCTCTGTGTCCCTGTCCTCTGGCCGCTGTCACCAATCGCCACCGATGGCTTAGCTCACCGATCTCAAGGCCAGTGGGGCCATACCTTTCTGTTGGCTGCAGGGGAGAAACAGTTTACTAGTCTGTCTACAGCTCCTGGGTTCTCCGTCCGGCCTCGCTCTGGAAGTGCCACATGCGCCTGGCTGTCCAGTCCTTCTGGTCCCAGGTCTAGGACCCTTTGTCTTTTGCTGAGACCATAGGATTTATTCTGACCTTGGGTCGGAACGTTAATTCCTCTCCTCTGCTTGAGCCCCACTGTCCAGATGTGGGCGTCTCCCAAGGAGGTCCACACAGATGTCCCGTCAGAGGGAATTAATGCCCCTGCCCCTTCCCCAGTCTAGATGCATAAGGCTGTTCTTGGGGGCAGAGGACAGAGGAGGCTTGACTGGCAGAGGGTGGGGGCTGGGAAGGTGGTAAGAGGCTGGGTGGGGGTGGGGGTGGGCTCCCCCACTGGGAGCATCAGGTGCATTTTCTCCTCTCTCTCTCCACTCTTAGCGCCCCCTCTCCTGAGGTGGTTTCCTGCCCTACTGGGCTTCGTTCTAAACCTTCACGGGACCTCTGACACAGGCGGGGTCACTGTGGAACTTGGTCTCACGCACAGCCCCATGCGGAGGCTCTGGAGCGCCAGCAAACATGGCAGATCTGGTTCCTGTTCACTGACTTGATGTTTCTGGGAACGTGGGAAAGTCTGTGGCCACCCGGTGCAAGACGCCATGCAGGCGTGAGCCCTCGTGTCTCACTGTCGGGACCCAGAGACCCAGATGCTGTGTGGCCAGAAGTACTGAGCTGGTGGCTGGCCAGGCGTAATTTGAACTCGGGAGTTTTGCTTCCACGTTGAAGGTGTGTGTGTCCATCAGGATCTTGGCATAAAGAAGAGAACATTCCTTCCTGGCTTGTTTTAGCCAGAGTCTCCGGTCCTTAGCAGAAGCTCTGAATGGGCTTGCAGGGCCCCAACAGGAGCACTGGCCCCTGTCTCCCCCCGGCCACCACAGAAGAGGTCTAAGGGACCAGCCAAGGCCAGGTTCTGGTCCCCAAGCCCCTCAGATCCTGGGCCTTGGGAAATGAGTGTGGGGGCACCACCATTCTGACTGGATTGCCTCCTGACACACTGCTTCCAGGGATAGGGGTTCTTTTCTTTTCTTTTTTTATGTCTTTATTTTCTTTTGAGAGACAGAGACAGAATGTGAGCAGGAGAAGGGCAGAGAGAGAGGGAGACACAGAATCTGAAGCAGACTCCAGGCTCTAAGCTGTCAGCACAGAGTCTGACGTGGGGCTTGAACCCACAAACTGTGAGATCACAACCTGAGCTGAAGTCAGATGCTCAGCCGACTGAGCCACCCAGGCGCCCCCACCCACAAGATTTCAATGCAGAGCCCAGCATGGCCCTGCCTGCTGTCGAGGCTGGAACCTGAGGGACTGACTGTGCCTCCATCCTAACTCCTGAAAGCGGGGGTGTTCAAAGGTGCCAACCCCCTCCCCACCGCATAGGCACTCACCCAGTGCGTTCAGTCAGGGCCCATCTGGGCTGAATCCCAGGCAGGGCACCTCCTAATCTCCGTCCCACCCCCTGAGACAAAGCGTTTGAAGAAAACTTGCATTTGCTGAGTGTGGGGGCCCCCGTTTCGTGCTGTTGCTCACATCATATTTGAATTTCACAAGAACAGGGAAAGTAAATGTGTGAGACATATTCTATTCAATATCCAAGTACTTTCCTAAGAGTGACTTCTGACAACTGTCATTAAAAGGAAATAGACACAGTATGAAAAACCCCTGAAATCTCATAAAATAAAAATTGCTTGATTTCCTCTGCTGTCCTGCTGGTTTAGAAGGAAAAAAAAATAAGTTTTTCCTATTTCCAGGTAGTGTGGTGCTTGAATTCATATTACTTACGTTCCTGGTGGTCTTAATGCTCAGTGTATATAAGTGCCTAATGGAGTCAACAATGAAAGCAAACACTTCCAGAGTCCACAGATTTCATGTGAAAACAGCGGCACTGCAGTGGGAACAATTATTTACCAGCTGTAATTCAGGGCAGCTATTTCTTGTGCTGTGTCTGTGAGAACAGTCCTCTTTCTCTCTCTCTCCCCCCACATGTCCACCCAAGCTCTGCAAACCATAAATCACGATGCAGATCTTTCTGTAGGAGCAGCAGCCGCAGCCTCTCAGAAATCCCTGGGGTGGTGCCTTTTGTTTCAGATGCCCTAGTCCTACACTTTCTCCCTCCCCCACGGCACCACCTCTGCATCCCACCACCTCGGGGTGCTTCCCACTGGAGGGAAGAGGTGTGGGGGGATGGGCTCCAGGGCAGAGCCCGTGGATGCCCTGTGGGGCTCTCCCCTGCTCAAGTGCACGCAGAGATCCGATTTTCAGTATCACTGGGTCCTTTGTAATCTGAGTGTTTTGTTTCATGCATTTAAAACAACGTCCTGCACAGGGTCAATAGCTTCACGGGGCTGCTGGAGAGAGTGCTGTTGGAGGAAAGGGCGGTTAGCCTTGGTAGTGGGGGGAGGTAGGACTGCCTTCTGTCTGTGCCAGACTCTGCTGGGACAGCGCTGAGCCTCAGCAAGTGGCCAGGCTTGCCCTCTTCTCTGGTCTAAGGGCTCCTTCCCCTTCCCCTGCAGTAGACCTTGAGCATGTCTCTCTCAACTGCAGTGCTCTCCGCTGGGGACCCTGAGAGACAGCAAAGCTGGAAAAAGCTCTGTGCCTTCTCCCTAGGGACCAGACACCATGGAGGGCAGCTGCACACACACACACACATACACACACACACACATACATACATGCACACACATGCACACAGAGAGAGAGAGAACACAACTTCTGTGCAGAATGCAGAGATAAACATCACAATCACAATCCAAATTATTCTGTAAAAGGGGATCTAGGAGTAAGAGAGGGGAAGGGTTCCGTCCCAGAGTAGGAGGAGGCTGTCGTGAGGGAGGTGGCATCTCGCCTTTGTGGGGGTTGATCTGTTTCATGGCGGGCGGGAGGCGTTTCATGGACCAGGGACATGTGGGTTTAAAGGAAGAGCTGGTATGTGCACGTGTGTGTGTGCAGTGTGGGATCTGTCTGTGAAACAGGAACAAAAAGGCAAGTGGTGGGAGATAAAGGGTGAAAGAAGACAGGGTAGGGGGAAGGTTGGAGGGTGGGGGTGCTACAGGACAGGGATGAGGCTGACAAAAGAGGAGGCTCTCTGCAGTGAAGAGCAGAGCTAATGGGTCAGGTGCCCCCGGAGATGAAGGCTGAGACAGAGGAGGGTCTGAATTGCATGGACCTGACCCTGGAGATGGCTTGGTGGCTGCCCATTTACTCACTCAATGAACACCTGTCGAGTCCCTGCTCGGTGTCTGGGGTGCTTGGTGTGGGAGGTACTGAACCCCTTGCCACCGTGGTGCCCAGACGCCGTGGCAGCTGGCGTCCCCAAAGCTTAAAGACCAGCACCCTCCAGAGATGCCCATGAGCACACCCACTGGAGTGCGGCACTAATGTGCGCTCACTGACTGAGCTGGGCATGCGCGGCCCAAGCGGAGAGGCCTGGTGTCCGGAGGCACTAAGGAGGGAGTTTCCAGATGCTTCCTTACCTTCTCAGCTCCGTCCTCTTCAGCTGTGATTTCTCCCTGTTGGATCCTGCAGCTCCCAACCTCCCTGCATTTCGCAGAGTCCCAGCCCGACAAGAGGGTAAAGACCCAGCGCCCACAGCCCACAGTTGCTGTGTCCGCAGGCGTTGGGAGTCCGGTGCATGCGGCGCACACGTGCGCGGACTCCTCCGTGACTGGGCTGCAGTGCTGGAACCTTTCTGAAAGAATGAGTGCGTGGAGAATGGCACGTCTGTGCTCCCGGAAGGAGGCTCCCGGGACTGGGAGACCAAGAAAACCTTCCTTGCGGTGGGGGTGGGGCAGCGCTACGGAAGAGGCTTGTGACAAACTCCACGGTTCAGCCTAGAAGGCTTCCTGGGCTCTGTCTAGCCCACGAGCGCATAACTACCCTGTGACCCTGTGATAATCACACCTGCTTGTTTGTAAATGTTGTCACTGCAAGGTGACAGCTGGATGGACAGGCCTGTATTCTCAACAATCGTGTTCGAATGTTCACCCGCTCAGGGCGGGGAGCCTTCTGAGTGGACGAGTTGGGGGCTCCGCAGCCCCTCTCACGGGGTGCCTGCTCTTCCCGCAGCTCACGGAGTTGCAGCTCACTTAGTTTGTGTTAATAGATACGTATTTTAAGAAGTGGTAGAAAGGCCCAGCTGGTGTCGGAATGCCAAGGAAACCTGGAAGGACAGTTAATAAAACATCAGACAGGAGGTGGAGAATGCCGGGCGGCTGAAACTCCCCTGTGCCCGAAGACGATCGAGAAAACAGAGAGAAGAGCACAGAGCCACGTGTCGCGTGGCAAAGGCTTGGGGGCTGATGAAACGAGGTTCGGGCTCCAAAGAACCAGTTGAGCAGAGAGGAGGAGGAGCCTGTTGTGGGGACTGTGTCTCAGCTGTGAGCTCCACCACCACCACCACCGACCGCACACAGGGCGCTCTCAGTTTTCGGAAGAAGGAACGGCTTCCTCCAGCTTTGGTCTCCTCTTTGCCGCCACCACCAAGCCACGGGCGTTTGGGAGGATTTGCATCTGTCTCGTGAGACAAACTCGGGGCTGCTCAGGTGGTACCCGAGCTGAATGACGGTTTCAGTTATGTTCAGAGTAGCTTTTAAAGAATAAATCAATGAACACATGAGTGATATAACAAATAAATAATTGTGGAGGCTTGGAAACATTTTCCCAAAATTTCTTGACACAATTTCCACAGTTGATGTCCCCACCTCTTAAGTCGGGGTCTGTTCTGTGTGGACCAGCAGTGGGGATGATGGCTGTCCTATTGTTCAGCCCAGGCTTCAAGAAACTGGTAACTTCTGCTTTCCACCTCCTGGGACACGGCGTGTGGGGCCCCGGGTGCCCTTCTGCAAAGCAGCTCAGGCCACCTTGTGGAGACGCCCACCCGAACGGGATCCAGCAGCCGGCCCCGACCAGCCAGCTCCGTGAGGTGCCACCTCAGACGAAGGCACACACGAATGATGCAGTCTGGACCAGAGCCAAGCTCCCAGCTGAGCCCCCGCTCGGCAAAGGAGTGAACAAAGGAAATGAGTGCTGTTGTGAGACACTGAGCTTCGGGGGATTTGTTCTGCATGGAGAAATCGCTAAGTCTGATTTATGAATAGATTTGATGCTACGGATCGGACTGTAATAGTCCAGAACTGTGGCTTGACTGTGGTTTCCCCAGATACTTTATTCCTGAAGCACAAGCTACGTGGCCTTGGTGGTCAGCGGCAGGCAGAGTTTAGAGCATCGGACTCCTCACCTGGAGAGAGAAGGGTCCATCTCCTGCTTGTATCGTGGGCCTGAAGTGCCATGTGCAAAGTGGCGGTGCCTTTGACAGAGAGCACTCCTGGACAAAGAGTGGGTCCTCCTTCCTCTCCCAACCCCACTCCCTACCCCTAGGGGATCAGTGGTTAATTTTTTTGGCTTGTTTTCAGAACTGACCTAGACAGGTAACTTGGTGCCAGTCATCGTCCCTGAGAAGAGAAAGTGAGTGCTTGGGTTCTGAGGTGGCAGAAAAACAGTCTTTTGGAGTTTGGACTTTTCCCCGTAAACGATTTGCATGAACCACCTTTGAACAAGAAAATACAGGAATAAAAATATTTTTGGAGAAATGGTCCAAAGGTGGAATAAATAAATGCATATTCCAAAGCTACGTGAATTTCCTAGAAGGGCAGGTCCCATGACCAAACATAGGTCTCAGGTTGTTTGTTTTTCCACATTCACTTTTTAAAGGAAAGGGGTTTACAAATAGGAGCACTGGCTCTGAGGTGGGAAATTTCACGGTGTCTCCCCTACTGCCTCTGAGGGCCACTGTGGAGCTCAGATCTGTGCTTGCTCTCTCCTCTTTCCTCAGTCAATGCCAAGGTGATCAATGGCAGTTCTTGGTCAGTATTTTAGAATAGGATGGGGTCCTAGGTGGCAGGAGTAGCTTTCTGCCATTATCGTAGCTTCGATGGTTAATATTTCCTAAACCTTCTGGTTCACCATCTTCCAGAGAGGACATTTTGAGCACAAAGCGCACAGCAATCCTTTCTTCTGTGGGAGGGACTCATCAGTGTGCGTCAGTGCTGGCTTCTAACTCTTCCTCGTCCTACGGATGGGCCTCCGCTTGTCCAACAATGGCTGTGTGGTGTGAACACTGGGGGCCTGCAAGGTGTGGAGGGAGTTGTCTGATCTTCGAGGGTTGGAACTGGGCTGGAATACAACATTCCCCAAAGATAATCTCAGGAACACCAGTGCCAGAGTGTAGATGGCAGTTCTCAGGTGGACAGGTCCTATCTTCCACTGCAGGACTTTTGAGAGCCTTTAAAATGCAGTGGCCTGTGACGTTCACATTGCCCCAAACATCCAGGATCAATGTCTGAGTCTGACTTGAAAGGCTGGGGGCCTCATGGGTATCCATTGGGAAGCCCGAATCTCCAGGGTCTGAGGATGTTATTCAATTTAAAAAATTACAGAGAAGGACAGAACTGTGTTTATCTTCTCTTTGTCCCTCTTCATGGCTCTCCTATAAGTGGCCTTTGGGGGTTCCTGCTCCTCACTTTCCATGCTACCCAGGCCTGGGCTCTGCTTCCCACTGGCTTAGGGTTTCTCTTCTGCTAGAAGGACCCTAATCCCACTGACCTGTCTGTCCTTCCACCAGCCTCTTCATCGAACATTCTCCCCCTAGTGTCTCATTGACTCAAAGCCCGGCTCTGCCTGCTGATTTCTCCCAAAGATGTCAGAGATGTCTGTCGCCATGTGCTGGGGGGACGCTGGTATCTGTGTGCCTGCTCTGGCGTTCACTGGCTCTACCCCTGTGGACCCACTGAAAGACTGCAGCTAGAGCTTTACCGGTTCTCTCCTTGGACCCAAGCATTTGGGAATTTAGGAGTCTCCTGGAAAGGGCCAGATAGCAAATATTTTCAGCTTGCTGGCCATCTGGTTTCTGTTGTAACTAGTCAGCTGCTACCATGGTGTGGAGTGACCACAGGCAGTAGGTAAATGAGAGGGTATGGCCACATGTGGCCTGGGTGCCATAGTTTGCCAATTGTTGCTCTAGAATATATCATGGGTCCCCTTGGAGCACTCCACTATTCACCAAATTATCTTTCTTCTCAGCCACAGGCTGGATCCTTGATACTCATGCTTGATAGAACTTGATTTCCATTTTATTTCATTGGAGGATTGGAGCCTGTGCTTGAACTCGAAGCCCAAGGCATAGGGCCTTGATTCCCAGCTGGCCGTTGAGGGCCAGTGAGTAGAAATGGACAGGGAGGAGATTTGGATGCAGTATTCTGACTAGCCCTTAAGACTGGCCACCAGTGGTAGCTCCTTTGAATGACTGTGAGTGAGGGGTCAGTACCCTGATGTGTGTGTGTGTGTGTGTTGGGGTGGGGGGTTACCCAGCAATGGTTTCAGGTTACATTGTTCTGGAAATTATAGATGGGCTTTGATGGGCTCTGAAGGCAATTCCAGCGCCTGACCTTCGGATATGGATTCAGAGCCTGGCCTCCCTCCTCCACTCCTATGTCCTCCTGAGCGGACTCCTCCCTAAGTGGCAGCTGGGTGTGTGGCCACTGTGCTTCATGCCCAGAGCTAACTTGCCTTACTTAGTTCCCTTTGCCCAGATCAAATAAGACCAGATGACTGTTAGAAAAATGAATTGAAGCTGGGAATATAATATTGAGTTATTGAGTTATTTTGATGGACTCCAAAGCCTGGTGCACCCACACCTGGTAGACACAGCCTCCGCCTTGTCTGGCTGCTTGTTAACTGTGGAGTGAGCTAGAACAGAATCCCTTCCTGCTCCAGGGACCGCTTCCCAGCCCCAAGAGCCTCTCAGCCTCTGCATCCCTAGCCAAGGTCACATGTGATACAAGCATGGAAGCGTACTGGGCACAACAGTCTTTTGTTGCTTCTCATGACACTTCATGGACCTGATTTGTCCTGAAGTCACTCTTCTAGTGCATCTCAGCATCCCAGCTGGTGGACATCAACGGACTGGATCTCAAGCACAACAGTTGTCCCCAGAAGGGTGTCGGGACTGTGAAGAGTCTGAGTTTTTACCCTACTGGCAAGCGCATAAGTTAGCCTGGAACAGTTTCCTGGAAGCTGGAATAAGATACAACACTCCTGGCCTAGAGACAAAGGAGTTTATTAGACATGGCGGAGAAGTTCCCCTTGCCTGCAAGGGCCATGGGCATGAGGCAGGTAAGTCTGGATGGATGATGGATGCCTATTGACAGAGTGGGTGTTTTATAGCCAAAGAACTTGAACTCAGGGGACTCGAATCTTTTGGTAATGGCAGTACACATGCCTGCTCCTTGCTACGGAGGGAGAGACTACTTCTACAGAGTTTCTCAACCTAGGTTTCATGAACATTTTGGGCTCGATCAAAGTCCAAAAAACCAATGTCCTGTTGGAGAGGACTTTCCTGTGCACTATAGGATGTTTGCTTGTCAGAGTCTCTCGCATCTACATGCCAGATGCCATTAGCATCCTTATCCCAATTGTGACAAGCAGAAATGTCTCCAGACATTGCCAGTGTCTGCTAAGGGGCACACTGCCCCTGATTGGGAATCACTGCTCTGTAGTGTGTACAAACATGTACTCACTCTTTAAATATCCTTGAGAAGAAAGGGCTGTCATAGAACAAAAGGAAGTCGGTGTCTCTGATCACAAAGCAAGTAGAAACATGAGAGACCACAAAGAACTGTCTCTCAACAACAGGCAGGTGAATGTCATGTTACTTGAGTGGGACTGGATGGCAGTGATGGTCAGCATCTGGTCTGTGGCCCAGAGGTGGACCGTAAGACACACACATGAGCTGTATGCCATCCTGAGTGCAAGGCATTTCTTTGCTCTTATGGATGAAGGGAAAGGAATTCGGTAGATTTTTATTTTTACATGTGATGAAGGCCTACTTACCAGTACCCTACTAAGTTATTAAGGGCCAATAAAATCTGGCTTTTCAATCAGAGAGACATCAAATGACAACACGCCAAATGTTGAAACTCAACCATCTGCTGAGTATTACCATCACAGTAGATTTCTAGGATATATGAATAAGTCAGTTTGGTTGAAAATATGATCATTGTCATTTTTTGGTGGTCAGGTTTTAAGTCTAATAGATTGCTTTTATGATCATCCTACTGTGTACATTTGTGAGGTGAAGTGCTTGATTGCTTTCTGCTGACAATGGTAGAGTGTAAGTGTGACCAGTGTGAGGTGCTGCTGACCACAGCCAGTGCCGTGAAGGTGGTTTGGTGGCCCGATGCTGAGGGTGATGCTGCCTGCATTGTGTTTTATAATTAAAAATGTAAATTTACACTTCAACTGAGTGATAGACTTTTAACATAGGAAAACCATTGGGAGATTTTAACTCCAAGCTTTATCTATTATACTTGATTTTGGAAGTTGATATTTAGGGGCACCTTGATGGTTCAGTTGGTTGAATGTCTGGCTTCTGCTTAGGTCATGATCTCCTGGTTTGTGGGTTTGAGCCCTGCATCAGGCTCTGTGCTGGCAGCTCAGAGCCTGGAGCCCGTCTTCATATTCTGTTTGTCTCTCTCTCTCTGACCCTCCCCTGTTCACGCTGTCTCTTTCTCTCTCAAAAATAAATAAAACATCTAAAAATATTTTAAAAATGTTGATATTCAGATATTGACAGACATCTAAATAATGTGATTTGTCCACATTGCTGGTATTTTTGTGCTGACTGGATATGATGATAACCTGGGACTCATGTCACTGTCAAGCACTCACATTTAGGGATCTAGCAATGACACTGACATAGGCATTTGGTGAATTTCCATCAGCAGGCCTAACATGAGCTAAATTGTAGATTCTGGCCAAATGCTGAGGCTTCTACCTAGTCTACTGAGGACTAATGCAGGTTCTCCCGAGAAACCTGGCTGGCCCACACAACTGGGCACCATGACCAATCACCCTCTGCAGGTGAGGTGGTCAAGATGGATGGTGCATTGAGCTTCTTGATGCCTTTTGAGTTGTTTGTTGTTTTTACTGGCTGCTTTTCTTAACTTTGATGATAAAATACTATTTATTCAGATTTGTCCTTATTAATATAGGTTTTATTTTGTTAACCTGTCAGTGTGTAGTGTTGCCATTTAAATTAATTATATATTTTCTTTTCTTAAAACCCATTATGGAAACTTAAGGACACACACACACACACACACACACACACACACACACACACACTACAGTTTAAATAGTATTCCCTACTCTTATCTGGGCTAGGGGGTGCCAAGACATTTGGTCAAACATTTTTCTGAATGTGTCTGTGAGGGCATTTCTGGAAAGATTAACATTTGAAAAGGTAGACTAAGTAAAACAGGTTGCCACCTCTCATGTGGGTCGCCCTTATCCAATCAGCTCTGGTTCTGTATGGCACAAAATGGCTGCATAAGAAGGAACTTCCTCTTCCTGACTGAGCTGGACACTGGTTTTCTCCTGCTCCGAGATTGAAATTTATACCATTGGCTCTCCTTGTTCTCAGGCCTTCGAACTTGAACTAGAACTACACCATTGGGTGTCCTGGGGCTCCAGCTTGTTGACTACAGATGATGGGACTTCGAAGGTTCCATAATTATATGAGCCACTTCTTTATCATAAATCAATCTCTTTCTGTCTCTTGCTCATTTCCTCCATCTCTGTTTCATATTACTCTATCACAAGCAAATAGCTATATTGATATCATCTATATCTGTATCTCCTTTTGACTCAGTTTCTCTGGAGAACCCTGGCTGATAAAAAGGGCCATATAGGGAAATAGAAGTGAGAGAGTGGGAATGTAAGTCAGGGAAAGGAGAAACATCCACAAAGCTTTCCTTACTATGTCGATTATCACTGAGAAAGGCTCAATGTCAACCCACTGGAGGCTTGAGGAGCCATGATTCACATTTCTTTTACTGGAGGACCAGTGGCATGAGGACATTTTCCCATGCATTTGCATCTCCCAAGGATTGCCCTGGGACACAGATCTTCCTATTCCAAACTGTCTGTCTGCACGTAACTCACTCAGCACCTCCTACAGCGTTGGGATGCAGAGAAACCGGATGCTGAGACACTAGTGCTCTTAGCCTGGAAGCACTTGTAATGAGACGTAGAGCTGTCCAGAACCATAGTGCTGAAGTTCCCTGGGCCAGAAGGATGTGGTGGGTTATCCATCCAGAGGATCAATACTACACAGAGGTCATTAAACTACCTGGTTACTTTTGAGATTATCAGGCATAGTTTTATAATATAATGGAAACTTCCAGGAGGATATAGGGTTTTAAAAAAGTTTTGTTTATGGCTGTATCTCCTGTGCCTGATACATAAAGAAAACAGTAAATTTCTATTGAATGACTAAATATAAAATCAGGGGTGTGAGCTCACATTATCCTTCTATGAAGCAAATAACAAGGCTTTTCTGTGTGTTGCCAAGAAGAAGTTTGCTTCAGCAGTTTGTTTGTATCTAATTCTTTGTCACTTGGTTTCTTTTCTTCCTGAAAAGGAAAAGGGGTGGGAAAGATGGACCATAGGTTCCTGTTCTCACCCAGAGCAACTACTCTAAACCATCCCACTGGCAGGGCTCCTGCTGAGCTCTGATGGGACAGTCTTCGCCTGCAGGTGGTGATCTTGGAACCAGAGGCAATGAGATATAAGGACATGGGGGCGGTCATTGGAAAGTCTTAACCAAGGACAATGGGGAACCACTTTCTTTAGATAGTAGGGTGACAAGTGTTTGGATGTGCATCTGGCTATTTAGTTTTTACAATCCAAATTTGCGATAACCAGCAACTGTAAAGTTTAATCAGAATGTGAACTGGAGTGGCTTTGCCTTGTTTTCTATCTTCACTACTCTTTCTCCTTTGGGTCATAGATGGAAATCTCTCAGTGCACAGGCCAGTGGGCTATGAATGCATCCTTTCCCAGGAAAAGGCTTTGTGTAAGCTTAAAGGAGCTTATTAAATTAGTGTGTGGTATATGATTTCATCCACATAATAAAAGCTGCAGCTGCTTTTAAAGAAATGAAATAGTATTGCACATGGTGTTCAATCTTCAGCCCTACCCACACAGGTGCTCTGTTGGAGAGAGCAAGGCTCCCAGAGGGCCTTCTTCACAGAGGGACATCAGCCAGGAGACAAATGAGCCTTCCTGCTTTTTCATACTATACATGTTGGCTCTTCACTCATGGAGGTTGGAAGTCATGGATTTCATTACTGCAGTGCACTGAGGGCCAGGAGAAAAAAAAATCCAATTTGCTACTGCCTCAATGACTTTGTGTTTTAATCAAATGGATAAGAAAGAGTCATTAACTGATGCTCAGACTGATTAAAATTCCAGTGAGAAGGAAAAGAAATGAGATTGTGAGGCAGCCTTAGAAGGTCACTCACTCCCCGGTAGTTCTGAGCCTAGAAAGTCTCCCTTGTTCGTTGTCACCATTGTTGAGCACCCTCAGCAGTTGTGGGCAGTGGGGGTGGCTATCATGACCTCCATCCTGTGCCCAGGGGCTCTGGCCATGAAGGAAGCTATCTACCTCCCTGGGATATCCAGTGAGTGGACTATAAATCTTCTTCAATATGCTGATTAAAAAAAAAAAGGTTTCATATTCCCTGCACTCTTGAATCTTGATTTAAAATAACAGGAACTTTTAAAGATGTGGCCACGGTACTGATTACCTGTGTCTTGTGGGGTCAGTGGAAGTGTGGAAGGCAGAGGCAAATGCATCTGAAAGCACTCTGAAAGCTATCAAGTGCTACTAAAATTTAGATGCCTGTTATTATTGTTATTATTATTATTTTTGTCTCTCATTACTATGGTTACTGCCACTGCTGCTGTGAAGTTTAAGATTGCACAAACTTTTCCACATGGCTTATTTGCTTGACAGGCAGAGATCAGAGGGGCAGTTGGTGAATGGAACCTTTCCTATGGCAGACTTTCTCGCAGCTGTCTCTGGGTGTAGCCGCAGGGCCCCCGGAGAATTCATCCACAGAAGGGGATGGTTTCCTGAGCAGTTTCACTGATGCTTCCACGAGGAGGTGAAGCACACACTTGTGCCTCGGAGCACGTTCGTCGCCTGCTTGCTTGCTTTGTTCATTCACTCACACCCTCCTCATCTCGTAGGTAGTGAGTGACCCCTCTGTGTCAGGCACTGTGCTTCCTGATAGCCCCATTTCCCATCATCCAAGAGGCGACAAAGAGGAGCACCCATTTCTTAGAGTGTAGCGAGAGCCTCCAGGGCTGGTAAGATTGGCCCCACTCACAGGGTGGTGCGGTGAGGGTCCTGTGCAGGCTGAGAAGTGGGCCAGACCCGGGGAGACGTGGGGGGTGGGCAGACTGCCTTTAGGGAGTAGGCAGGAAATGCATGACTAGAATAAGATCAGAAATAGTTTGCAGAGAGCATGGACAGTTTTTAAAAAGTAAAATAGAAACAGAGGGTAGATATGATGGTCAGGCAAAATGCAAGTCAGACTCAGAGGCAAAGATCAGGGGAAAACCAGAACAGAGACCTAGAGGGTGTCGTGTCCCACAGACTTGCTGCTTCTGAGTAGTGGGCTGGGCTTAACTATGGGGATCCCTCTAAAAACTAAAAATAGAACTACCACAGGAACCAGCAATCCCATTTTGGAAACACAGCCAAAGGAAACAAAACCATTATCTGGAAGAGAAATCCGTACCACCTTAGCAGCATTATTCACAATAACCAAGACATGGAAACAACCTAAGTGCCCACCAATGGTTGAATTGATAAGGAGAATGTGCCGTGCATGCGCACAGACACACACACACACACACACACACACACACACACACACCCACCCACCACATACTCCCCGCACAATAGAATACTATTTGTCCCTTAAAAACTCGAGATCCAGGTGCCTGGGTGCCTCAGTTAGTTGAGCATCTGACTTCGGCTCAGGTCATGATCTTACAGTTTGTGACTTTGAGCCCCGCGATGGGCTTTGTGCTGACAGCTCAGAGCCTGGAGCCTGCTTCAGATTCTGTGTCTCCCTCTCTGTCCCTCTCCCACTCATTCTCTGTCTCTCTCTGTCTCTCAAAAATGAAAGATGTTAAACAAAAAAATTTTTTTCAAAATCAAGATCCCGCCATTTGTGATAACATGGATGGACCTTGAGGGCATTATGCTAAGTGAGCTAAGTCAGACAGAGAAAGACAAATACTGCGTGATCTCACTTATAGGTGGACTAAAAAAAAAAAAAAAAGTCACAGCAAAAGAGATCAGATTTGTGGTTACCAAAGGCAAGGGATGGGGAGGATTGGAGGCACATGGCCAAAAGTACTCCCTTCCAGTTACAAGATAAGTACGTCCTGGGGAGGCAGTGTATGCCTGATGACACACTGCTGGGTGGAGTCTTTGAAAGCTGCTAAGAGAGGAGATCGTGAGTTCTCAAGGGGGAAAAACATGGCTTTCCCTTTTCTTCTTCTCCTTTTTGTAGCTATGTGTGATGATGGGTGTTAACTAAACACTGCGGTGATCATTTCACAATATGTGCAAGTCGCTCTACTGTACATCATACACTCACACAACACTGAATGTTGATGATATCTTAATAAAACTGAAAACATAAGAAAGCTCTGGGCTCAGCGCTCTGTGGAGGCCAGTGTGGAGATGGATGAGCAGCAGGCAGATACCTGGCCTCCATTTCCCGGTCAGAGAAACAGCGTGTCCCACTCACTAGTATGATCTAGGTAAGAGCAGCAGGGGCTTTTCCACTTGCCTGTGTGGATACCATCCTGGAAGTCTGTGCAGTGACCCTTCTGCCTCCCCCACTGCTGCTGAGTCTGGAGTCCTTCTTGGCTTGCAGCCCGCAGCTCACACCCAGGTCAGGGGTTCCAATGTCTCTAAGGCGACCATGCAGCGGGTAGAGGGGCACCTCCTTTTGGAGGTTCCGAATCACTTGTCTTCCTCAGAGAGGACAATGTGGTTCTCATGTTTCAGGATGTGGTTCTCCTATTTGAGGATTTGATCTAAATCACCACACCTTATATCATAACTTTGCTAATTAAAAAAAAATCAATTCTTAACTAGAATCATATTTTTATTTTTTTATGTTTATTTATCCTTTTGTGAGAGAAGGAAAGACAGTGTGTGAACAGGGGAGGGGCAGAAAGAGAGGGAGACACAGAATCTGAAGCAGCTCCAGGCTCTGAGCTGAAAGCTCAGAGTCTACACAGGGCTCGATCTCACAAACCGGGAGATCATGACCTGAACTGAAGTGGGATGCTTAGGTGACTGAACCATGCAGGTGCCCCTAGAATATTATTTTTAAAAAATAACACAAGAACACTGAAACTATTGTGATGGTAGAACCATGAGGTGGGGACTCCCGTGCTGAGTCAGCCCCTGCGCCTCTGCCCCTCTCCATCAGCCACCAGCCGGGAGGGACCTGGGACCCGTCCTTCTGGACTCAGTGGGGAGTTCAGTTCTCGTGAGGGGTAGGCAAAGAGCACGTGGGAGAGAGAGCACCCCAGCCAGAGGGTGTTCTGTGGCGTTCGTGTCCCAGCGACAGTATCTGTGGCCACCATATTGCACATGTGTTGTGCTGACCGTGGCACCAGCTTTAGGCCTGTGGCAGAGACACTCTGTGTCAGAAGGGCACCAAACTCGGGGCTAACAAAATGTGGTTGTTCTAGGGGCCCTCGGCTGGCTCAGTCCGTTGGGCGTCTGGCTCTTGATTTTGGCTCAGGTCATGGTCTCATAGTTCGTGAATTCGAGCCCAGCGTCAGGCTTTGTGCTGATGGCATGGAGCCTGCTTGGATTCTCTACCCCCTCACTGTGTGCCCTTCCCCCACCACTTGTGCCTGCTCTCTCTCTCTCTCAAAAATAAATGAACATTTAAAAAAATATGGTTGTTCTTCTTTTAATTTGTTCTAACAGTAATAATGGAAAATGGCCAGCCTTCACATCGTGTTTACTCTGTGCCAGGCATTGTTTTACATGCTCATGTGATCATTTATACAGCTCGCAAAAATAGAGACTCTTACCTGTTTGCTTAATTCTCCATTCTCTGTGTGACACGTGGTGCGTCTTATTAAATGAAAATATTATAGTTTTATTTTTATCCATTTTTCTCCTGATTCAAACTTCCATACCAACTTAACATGAAAGCGTCAAATTCACCCAGGTGGAGAAAGTGCAGGGCCTGTAGCTTCTGAAGAATGAATGACCCATAGGTGTGATCCTTTCCAATCTGTTTCTTCTCTGGTTAATTGCAAGGCTGTGACTTTGGCCATGGGGTAGAAGCCTGTTCCTGCAGGGAGGAGTTGGAGTTTTGTTCAGTCCTTGAGACCCCTCTACTTTCTCCGAACCCTCCTCCAGAGCATCTTCAGAGCCTTGGGCTTCCTAGTGCAGTTATGGTGGGGGGTGTCTTAGGGGGTGAATGAGATGGGGTTCAGAGGGAGAAGTGTCTTAGCCCATTTACCACCCAGAGGATGAGGCCCCATTCAGTAGGTACCTTCCCTCTCCTGAAGTCTGGCATCCTGTGTTCCTTCTCCCATCTGCTCCCTTCCACAGTTGGTTCCAGGAGGCCTGTGGCCTGGGAGTTTCCACTCTTCTAGGTCAATCCACTCTTCTCTGCTCTTGTTGCAGACATCACAGGCCTGAGGGCCAGACCTCATCGGCCTTCCCGTATCTCAGTTATTTAGGGAGGTGTGAACCTGTCTGTGGTGAGGAAGTAAGGAAATGTCAAGAGCGAGACAGTAGGCTCCCTTGGGGTGCTCTTGTGCATATGCTGGTTCTTCACTGACAGAGTCCCTCCCCCGGTGACCTGCAGGCCTTCCTTCCAGTGCTGCCTGACAACAGTCGTGGTCCTCGCCAGCACACACAGACGCCCTCACGTGTCAGAGGGCGCGGGGGCTCCGAGGAACAGAGTGCTGGGCTCCACCGTGAAGGCTTGGAGGCCTCCTGGGAGGCAGCTCTGGGTTCTTGCCCCTGCCTGGTTCTGGGTGAGGTCAGGTGGTGGACAAGGGAGGGCCCCAGGGGTGGCAGGCAGGTGAACCAGTGTGACAGGATTAGAAAGCTGGAGAAAGCGGCCTGTGTGTTGGAACTTCTCCGGTGTGCTCACATGTTTGCTTTCCACCATTAAAAACCGATGCTATTTTTTTCGTTGATATTCTGCCATTCAGTCAATGAGGTCAGCTGACCTTAAGGGGATATATTTCTACCCTCATTGGATGCCTTCATAGGGCTCATTTCACTTTCAGTTTTGAAAAGTGGTTCATGCATGCTTTTTTCTGTCTTCTGAATGGTCTGTGGTGCAAAGGAAATTTGCTCATCCTGCTCTAAGGGAGGTGCGTCTCTTCAGTACTACCAGGGGTACTTCTAGAAGGTGGCCCCAACTGACATCCTTGGCTCTCATTACTATTAATTACAACATATCTGATGGATTGTTTCACATCTGTAGCATTTGGCATCCATAGCAGCGGTGATACGGTGTGTGGTTCACTTGCCGGGGTTATGGGCCACCACTGTGCTTTTTTTAAATTTCTTTTTATTTTTTTAAAGTTTATTTATTTTAAGAGAGAGAAAGAGATCACAAGCTGGGGAGGGGCAGAGAGAAGGAGAGACAGAATCTCAAGCAGGCTGTACCCCATCAGCCCAGAGCCCAATGTGGGGCTTGAACACCCAAACCGTGAGATCATGACCTGAGTCGACATCAAGAGTTGGACACTTAACTGACTGCACTACCCAGGCACCCTTCCACTGCTTTGTTTTGTATTGTTTTGCTCTAAGAGTTCAGTGTTTCTCTTTTGAAATCGTTTGTAGCTGCCCTGTAAACATTGTAATGAGCATTTGCCTTTTCTTACTACACCGGTTTTTTTTTTTCAACTTAGCAAAAACAATTTCCTCTTCACCAATCTTCCCCTCCCCAGTGTATGAAACAAAACCCAGTAAGAGCCATTGGCTTTGCAAACAGCAAGCTGGGGATGGAGCTGCTAGAATGGGACAGGGCTGTGTCAACCAGCTTTTCTGCTTCTGAAATTTCAGTAGAAATTCTACCTTACGTTTGATAGATTCCGAAAGTTCTGAGGGAGCACATCTACTTTTATTTTCATTTTATAGCGGTGAATCATGAGATATTCAAGAAGATCTATACCATGGCTTTTTTGAACATTGTGGCCACAGGAATAAAAACTCTTTCTATTCTTTTACTTTTGATGTAAAAACATTAGTATATCATAGTAGCTCTACTTAGCCTTTAAAGCTGTCTGAACATCTAACCATTTTCATTAGCACAGCAAATGATCTGTATTTTATGGAGAAGCATAGCAATGAACTTATTTGGTCCAAGAATCCCTGTCATGGATTGGCCAGACCTAAATATTTAATTACCTGTGATGTTCACTGTAAGGGTGAACTTCCGATAGCAAAGTTATATTTCCATTTGCTGTTCTCTCTGCTCATTGATGGTTCTGGAAGGGTTTTGGAATGGATCAGCAGTGTTAAAGCAATCAGACACCCTGGTGTGAAGTGTACGAGTTATAGCATCAATGTAAGAATATGGTAATTATAATGCTCACCCAGGCCACCCTTGCCTTCCGCTCCTCCTTCTTACCTGGGTTGTTGGAGTAGTTCTGAGATGCTCCCTTCTGGCTCATTCTCCCAGTTTCTGGGAGATTCCTGATTTTGAAATGCCTCTCTGACCACATGTAGTTTCCACCTGCCCCTGGATTATGATAGATAGCTCCCTAATTTACAATGGTTCTTTCCAAAATCCTTAGCCTGGAACTCAAGGGCACCCATGTTCCCACCCACCTGGTCTCTGAACTTCATCACACATCTGGGTGTGTCCTCCTCCACCTTGAGGCCAGCACCTGGATGCTCACTTCCACCCCAGTCTCGGTCTGGTGTTGAATCCTACGGAGACCCTGGGAGTTTGCTCAGTGCCTTTATCTGTACATCTACAGTGATGCCACACTGTATACTGTGAGCAGCTCATTCTCCATGGAATCCTTATGACGATTTTGCTATATTTCCTCATCTTCCTGACATGTATCTATATCTGTATCTATCTATCTATCTATCTATCTATCTATCTATCTATCTATCTATCTACCTGTCTGTTTATTGTATGTATTTACATAGTATGGTATATGTATAAAGTCAATTCGCAAAATTTTTGAGCTCAAAGCTCTGGATGTTACTTTACATAGAGTGGCTCTATGCAGTGGGCTGAATTTTGTCCTTCCCAAATTCATATGTTGGAACCTCAACCACCATTGTCACTGTATTTGGAGATAGAGCTTTTAGGAGGTAATTAAGTTTAAATGAGGTCATCAGGTGGATGTCCTAATCCAATAAAGTTGGCAGTTTTATAAGAACAGGAGGAGAAAGAGCTCTGTGTCTCTCCTTACACCCATGCTCCAAGGAAAGGTTGTAAGAGGACACAGGAGAAGGTGGCCATCTATGAGCCAAGAAGAGAGCCCTGTCCACACCAGACCGCACCAGCACACTGACGTCAGGCTCCCCACCTCCAGAACTGTGAGCAGTAACTTTCTGTTGTTGCAGTCCGTGATTTTTGTTACGGCTGCCTGAGCTGACTAATACACCATGGGCGGTAAATCATTCAACATTCATTCAACAAGCAAGGACGCCATGCACGTGGGTGGAGGCCGTTTATTCCAACCATTAGATATGGGAGCTAACCCTGGTGCCAGAACATAGTTTCCGATTTTCCCATTTATGGTTCTGTCCTGCAGACCCGTCTGACCTTTGGCCATCATAGGCTCACGAATTGCTCAGAATCACAAGGTCTGTGATGAATCCAGTGGCAATAATTCAAAGAGTTTGTTTTCCTGCTGGGGCTCTATCCATCTGATTACATTGTAACCAATATGCCGTCCCTTGTTCATAAACTACAAGGAATTGCCCAGCCATGGAAGAAATCAACTCTTTAAATGGGCTGTGTTTTTTCTCCCTACGCAGCAGAGAACCTGTAAAACACTCTGTTATGCTAAAAAAAAAAAAAGAAAGAAAGAAAGAAAGAAAAAAAGAAAAGGAAAGGAAAGAAAGAAAAAGGAGAGGAGGAAGGGACGTTCAGATATTGAAGAAACATTCTTGGAAACTAAGTTCTCAGACTGCCCGTGTGGCATCCTTCCCTGCTTGCTTTAATAGGGGCCATGGTGGTGTGATTCTCTTTCTCCCACTTGGGACATTTTTCAAGGACGTGTTGGTGGAGAAAAACAGCTCCGTCAGCAAAGGCACGCGCGCGTCTGTCTGCTGGAATCGATCCATCCCAGGGCGGCTGACTTGGTCAGCAGACAGAGTAACCGGGATGGGTGTCAGGCTCCGGCTCTGCTTCTCACACTCGGACGCGAGCCACTGTCTACATTGAAGAGACAGACGTGGACACTTGCTTAGGTCGTCTCTCCGTGTCATGAAGTGAAAGGGGAGTGCACATTTGTCCCACAGTGCTTTAGAAGAAATCAAGTGGCCATGTGACCGTGATCTTCCAGCCAGGACTGGGCCACCTAAGGGGTCCCCCCAGGAAGGCACCAGGTGCGCAGGCCAGCAGAAACTGTTCCCGTCACCCGAGAGCATGTCCGTCTCCTGCGCGAACGGAGTAGCAGTGGTAGTACAGTGAGCTTCCCGACCTCTCTGCCGGCAGTGCCCTGGCTCCTCATAAGCCTGTCCCTCCTACTGCCCTCACCCCTCCCGGGCAAGGCCACGCTGGGCCAGTGCTGCCATCTGCCACAGGTGGCCCCGTGGGCTCTGGTGCCTAAAGGATTATACATATTTGCTATAGAATATTTTCTTTTTGTCTACAGGGCTCCATAGGAGTTGGGAAAGTTGTCATCTCTGGTTTGGCTCAGAAAAGAGCATTTCAAAATTCTGAGTGAAGACAGAATGCTCCCTTCCACCCCTGCAACACTCCGCCGTCTCGTCCCCACCTCCTGTGTCTTCCCAGTGCCACAGCTGCTGCCCACATGTGTGCCCCTGGGCCCAGGAGACACAAGTGGAGCGGGCCGACTCCCCTGGCTCCTGGCGCTTCCCTCCTGACGGTGAGGTGTGTGCTGGTGCGCCCTGGCCCTGGCACGCTCTGCCCACACGCACCGTGCGTTCCCGGCGTGACCCAGCACTTCAGCAGGGACGCAATTGTTCAGCATCCACGTCACGACTGGCGTCCCCTGGCTGGACAAATATCACTTTAGATAATAAATAATGTTTAGGGGCAAAGGGACGCTAGAATATTCTTGGACGAAAGGGAACCCTGGTTATCCACTGAATAGAAAAAGCCTGGGAGGAAAATGGGAAACCAGTTTCTCTCTCTCTCACACACACACACACACACACACTACATGTGCACGTGCACACACACAGACATGCACGTGCACAGTATTGTGTGCACACACGCGCGCGCACACGTGCACACACACAGTCTCACTAGAGTCTGGAACAGCCATACAATTTCACCTGAAACACCGTTACCAACACCTGCCCCCTTCTTGCTGCATCTGAGCGGTCGGGTGCTGCTGGCGTGCTGGGGAGGGAGGGTGATGTGTGAAGGTGCCGGGTAAGGTGCTCCTCACACATCCCTTTTGCCCAGAGCCTCTCCTTGGCCTGTGCATGGAGAGATCTGGAGAAGAGACGCTCATTTGTCCGTGCTCCCTTGGCCTTCTCTCTCGTGCACGGCTCTCTCGCAGAGCTCCCTGCGGTACCTGACAGGCACTGCCCTCTCGTTAGGAGGCGTTATGGAATCCGGCGTGGCGAGCCCCTGAGTCTGGCAAGGAAACAAGAGACACAGGTCCTCGGCGAGCATCTGCCCCCCGCCCCCCACTCAGGACATGGGAATTAAGAACTGCTTGCAGTCCCTCAAACCAGCTAAATGCAACTCTGAGATCTTTCTGGTAAAATACAAAATAATTCCAATGGCTTTTGAATGTATGCAGAGCTTTCCTTTCTCTGAAGTGACTTCTTTCAGGCAGAAAGTTATTTTGTGAGCGCCTTGGGAGAAAGCAGACGGAGGCGGCCAGATTAACGCCCTCCGTGCAAGCCAAATAATTTACAGCAGCACTGAGATTGCTTTATTCTTCCCTGAGTACGGGGGGGATAAATCATGAGGTTGTAAATTTGGAATAGTTACAGTGCAGCCACAACCTCGCCACTGCCAACGCCATCATTTTCGGGCTCCCAGAGACGTGGCTGGAGATGGTGAGGCGAGGGGGCAGGGGGCAGGGTCTCAGGCTCGCGGGGCCACCTGCTCAGGGGACAGGATGTTTTCTTCAAGCTCCCAGGAAGAGCCACGTGTAAATGTGAAAGTGCGAGCCTGGTGTTGCCTCAAGTTCCATCCTGAGTTTCTGTATTTGAGTCACAGTCAGAAGGGAACAGAATCCAAGAGACAGAATCAAGAGGCTTGAGTTCCACAAACCTGCCAAGGGACTCTCCACAGAGTGGTCAGCTTTTAATTGAAGAAAGTGGCTGCCCAGGGGCAGAGGCTGGTGAGCCCCTCGGTGATTGCTGGGAGCCCCAGTGTGCGGCGGTGACGCTAAGCCATCCCACGCCACTCGATCAAGCACAAGCCCCTCCTAGGTGCTCAGGTGGCATTAGTTCTGATCAGCCCGTGTGCTCTGGGCTGTTCATCATTACAAACTGAACTGTCCCCTGTGTCTTTATAAGGTTTCCTTTTTCTTTGTAACTACATAGCAGGTCTGTTTTTTGTTTTGTTTTTGAAACAGCATGCAGAGCAATGGGCAGTGGGTGGGAGAATCAGGTAGTAAGCGATCTGTCAGGGAAGCCCCGTGGTTGGGGATCTGGGTTTAAAGCATGGGGTGTGAGCATCTGGTCTCCCTTCTTGCTGCTGTTGCAGTGGAGGACAGATCCTGGCATGTGGAACAGCCAGGGAAAAGTGTGGGCTAAGGGGTGGTCGGGCCGTGTGCCCTGGAGCCGGCGTCTACTTCTGGGTGGAGGGAGGCATGGCAGCCGGCCTTCCCAGGGCCCTCTCCTCAGGGCCTCCTCCTTGCCCGCCCTGGGGGGAGCAAAGAGGGAGCAGACGGGGACAGTGCTAGCCGCCGTAGCCACAGTCTGGCTCAGACTCAGAGCTGTGGGTGTCCCAGCAGCCCCTGCCCGTGGATAAAGCCTGTGTCCTCATTCTCCTGAACACGGACATTCACCCTCAGCCCCTGGCAGGGGACAGGAGCAGGACACTACTTGGAAATCATACCTGACACATTTTTGTCCTTGTATTCCCTTTCACTCTAATTCTTCTGCCATTAACCTGGACGAGTGAGGCCAAGGCTCGTGGCCCCGGAACGGACGACTTGCAGATTTACAGTGGTGGCTCTGTGCTTGAGAGCTGTCTTGGGGAACTCCAGCTTCAGATTGCAGGAGGTTTGGAGGACAAGGATGGAATTTTTGTCTTTATTTATTTATTGTGTTTTGGGTTTTGAATGCCAAAGTTTGGCCTTCACTATTAGGAGTGATGTCCAGAAGCCTCAGAGCGTCAAGACTTTGCTGTCCGTCACAGACAGTGGGAGTAGGGGGTGATTGCACAGTTCCCCTGCGTGGAGGGGGCACAGACCCTTAGGCATGGGGACACTGGGAGGCACAGTCCCTGATGGAGAGGGGTTTCCGTGTGCCACAACCACCACTGAAGGAGGCAGATCTAAGCAGAGATGGACAGCGTCACACCCCCTGCCCCCGACCCAGCTCTCAAGCCCTCACATTGGGCCCAAAGGGGTGTCTGAAGGTTTGGGAAGACATCTGTCACCCCAGGAGGACACAGGTGCTGATGGAGAATGGCCAGAATCAGGCATGTAGGCCTCAGGACCAGAGGCCACAGGAGCACTCAGAGGGAGTATCTGCTCATGTAGGAGCCCTGGAGAGGGAGCAGAGCAGAGGCTATGAGAGCACCACTGGGTGCTCCCATCACAGTGCAGACGGCATCTGCCGTGGACACCAGCCAGGACACAAAATAGCCACAGACCAAACTGTCCCTCTTCTTGGCCCCAGGACGTCATTACAGAAGTTCACTGGAGCCCGTGTCACTCACATAGGAAGGACGGAGAGGTGGGTGGGGCTCAGAACACAGGTGCTCAGAACAAAATGTCAAGTCCATGATAGAGCTAGAATGACCCATTTTTAAGCTCCCAAGTGTGTGACCACAAATTTTGACCTTACCACATTACCGACAAACAACTACCTTATCTGTCGTTGGACGAGGTGTCCCATCAATCCTAGAGTCTTCTGGTCTGGCAGGGGAATTCTCAATTAGCGTACATCAAGCGTACTCACCGTGGATACCAGTGGTGCTCGGCTTCAGGAAAGCAAGCACAGGCCTAGGCAGGGATCCGAAGCTGGTTTTCAGTGGCCATGCAGCACTAACCAAACTGTAAGAAACACCCAGTGTGTGGTGTTAGAGCCAGAGGTCTCGAGTACCATAGGAAAGAGGGGCTGTGGAGAGTGGGGACGTCCATGAGGCTTCTGGAAACAGCCCCGTAGGGCTTGACAGACATCCGCTTTGCCTTTTGGGTCCCATCAACGACAGGGCGTCATCTTTGATTGAAGACAGTGGCCCTGCCTCCCGTCAGCCTCGCCCCCACCCCAGGGCTGCTCTACCTGCTTCCCTCAGACCACATGGGTCCCGTTCACATGCCCCATAAGGTCGGCCGAGCCTCCCCGTGCCGGCCAGCTCAGCTGCTGGCCCTCTCTGTTCTGGGGGGTGCCCTGGGCTCCCTTGCTCTTCATAATTGACTCAGTTCTTCCTTCTAACCCCCTTTCTGGCTTGCATGGCCCTGTCTGGTGTCAGAGTCGGGCTTCCAGCCATTCTGTTCCTCTGCAGACTGAACGCTAGTTCTGAGACTCGTCCTGGCTCAGGGCCGGGAAGGAACTGCCTGGTCAGAACCTCAGCGCAACAATTCACAAGGCTGCGTCACAAGCGTAAAATTGGAGTCGAGAGAGCCGGGTATTCTTATGGGATGTCTCCGATGTGCTGCCGTAGCAAGATCCAGTGCCCTTTCCAACTCTGGGGCTATTTGCGGAAGACAAGCTGGGAGGGGACATCTAAAATTGGGGCATTTGTCCTCCCCGACGGGGCCAGGAGAGCACGAACACATCCCCTTCCCCTGGCTCCGTATACAGTATTCCGCTGCTCACCCCAGGCAGCAGCAATTGCAGAGTGCGCATTTCAGGATCGCACTTCATCCATGTTCCCCTTGGCGTGACATCTTGAGGAGTCTTAATTGAATCAGCGATGCATTCACAGATCTTGTCATCCAATGGATTGCTTTGGGAAGATTTTTGCTGATGAAGGAATCTGATCTCCAGTGTCAAGTCCCGAATTTCCTGATGGGATGTGACACCTGCTGACCCGCGCTCCCTACCTGGATGGGGACAGGTGGTCTGTTCCCCTTGGGATCGCGAGCCCTGCCTCTCTGTCCCTCTGTCTGTTAGCTCCCAATGCAAGTGTGACTTCCTCAGAGAGGTGGTCCCTGAGTCTTCTGACCAGGAAAGACCCTCTGATACTGACCACACAGCAGCGCCCCCATCCCCTGCCACAGTGATCAGCCACCACAATTTTACCCACATTTGGGCTTTTATTTGGTTAACGTGTGTATTAATTTCCTAGGGCTGTTGTAACAAAGTACCTCAAATGGGGGTGTGGGGGAGTGGGACAACAGGAATTTATTATCTCACGATCAGGGAGGCCACAAGTCTGAAATCAAGGTGTCAGCAAGGCTGTACTCCTTCTGGAGGTACAAGGGAGGGTTGTTCCAGGCATTCTCCTGGCTCCCTGTGGCCTCAGGTGTCCTGGCTTAGAGATGCATCTCCCTACCCTCTGTCTTCACATGGCACTTCTCTGTGTCCAGATCTTCCATTTCATAAGGTCACCAGTCATAGTGAATTAGGGCCCAAACCTAATGGACTTATTTTAAGTTGATCTTGTAGAAACCCTATTTCCGGATAAGGTCACATGCTGAGGTACTGGTGCTTAGGATGTCAACCTACAGAATTTTAGGGGCCACGAGTCAGCCAGTAGCAGTATGTTGCCTCCATGAAGGCAGAGAACTTGTCTGTTGGTACTTTCAGGTAGCCCGTAAATCTAGCAAGCTGCCTGGGATAGAGGAAGTGCCTAACAGCTATTGTTGAAGGTATGAATAAAAGGAAGGATGAACGAATGATCGCCGATTATCACCCCATTGCCTTCATGCACTTGCAGCAACCTTGGAACAACAACCGCTCACAGGTGTATTGAGGCAGGTCCAACCACATGAGATTCAGGAGTCATCCTACCTATCCTGCCTTTTCTTCTTAGAGAATCTGAGCTTGAGGGAAAACGCAGTGAATTAGCTCTGCTCTCCTCTCCTCTGGATTAACGAACAGTGGAGAGAAGTCAACCAGTAGAAAGAGTTTGGCGTTGGTCAAGGGTAGGTTTGGCAGAGTTAGCAGATAATGATAGAAGATGCCCAGTTAAATGTGAATTTCCCAAATATTGCATAGGACATGGTTACACTAAAAATATGCCTTATTTATCTGAAATCCAAACTTAACTGGGCACCTTGTGGTTAGTCTGACAACCCTGGCTGTGGTTGGCATCTTCATGGTGCACTAGAGTTTTGAAAATTGCAGGAGATTCCTCTGGAGACCAGAGTAAGAGGTAGGAGAATGGGGACCCTGCGTGAGGAGAGGTGACAAGGGCAGCATGCCAGATGGGTCTGCTGTGACTATTTTCTTCTGTATCCAGTTCCCCCTATTTAGGTACAAACAGCTCCAGATAACCTTCTCCTCACCACCTCCCTTTCTCCTTTATCCCGTTTTCTCTCTTTCTGCCTCTTCCTTGCTTTCTTTAAGGTAATAGTCTTCCTTGAGAGAGTAAGTGGTATATACCTACACAGTGCTTACCTAAGTATTGCCTGAACAGTCATAGGATTTTCTTCTGCATTCTCTCTGTAGGCAACTGGCCTCATGTCAGAGGCCCAGGGCTCACCTGTGATTCCAGGACATGTGCCCACATGAACTGACCTCTTATTGTTCATGGAAGACTGAAAATTCTCCAGACTCAAGTCTAATCTGGGTCTAACTATCCTCTGTCTCTTCCTAGCTAGGTAACTAGGCCTATTGTAATCCTCATCTACAAAATGGCAATTGCAATAAACCAACCTCATATATTATGAGGGTTAAAGCCAATAACTACATTAGGGTGCCATGGATCTGGCACATAATAAGTATTTAAAGATATTAACTATCATCATCATCATCATTTCCACCATTTTCATTATCACCACCATCATCACCATCATCTCCATTATCACCATGATCATCACCATAAGCTGCAGCATCATGATACCACCACCATCATCGTCACCCTCATATCCATCATCACCATCATTGTCATCAACAGTATTTCCCATCTCCGTTGTCATCACCCTCATCACCATCATTTTATCATTGTCACCATGATCACTGTCATATCCATTATTACCGTCATCATTGTAAAATCATGGTCATCACCATCATCATCAGCATCAGCATCATTATCATCATCATCATCATCATCATCATCATCATCATATCCATCATCATTGTAAAATTATGATCATTACCATCATGTTATACATATTACCCTTATGGCTTCCTCCCTGCCTCTTAAAACCTCATCTAGTTGTTTAAATCCTCATTTCACTGTTGTGAACATTTTGATAAATTCTCTGGAGATATACCTCCTCAGGGCTGCCTTTGGTCCAGCAGGAACCTGCTTCTACTGACGAGTCTAGTGTAGCAATTATTTTACTCAGTTAGCATATGTGATCCTCCATCTGCATAGCTTTCATCTTGAATGAAATTCATCACCCAAACATTTCAATATGTAGATGACTTTCTAGAAACTTTAGGGAGCATGAGAATTAATATTGTACCAATGCAAACTGAATTTTCCATAGCGGTATTCACAAAGTTCTGCGCTTTTTCAGCTCAGTCCCCACTGTTCTGCCACATTGTCTCCAACCTTCACTTTCCCTGCTTTCCTTCTCTTTCTCTCACTGTGGACTCCAAACTCCTGATAATTTCTGCTTAATCTCCTAGAGACTTTTGCCCTCACAGTCTTATGTTTCTTCCAGACAGCTTATCCTAATGTTTTCCTAAACACACTTCCCTTTCTAAAAGAGTCTGGTGCTAGCTACTCATATGGTAAGTTTTACTCAACTACAATTACTTTGGAACATTCAGGGAAGAGCTTGAGCTGCCTTCTTCTAAGGTACATCCTCCCTTTTTGTCTGCAAGAACTATTCTTTTTCACTTTTGCTTTCTACTTGTGCACAGAGTCACCTGCATGTCAGAAACTCAGTGGCCTCTTTAAAGAAGATTCCAGAAACATCTTTCCCTATACGGTTAGGTTGATTATCCACACTGCATCATGTCTGATCTCTACTTATTGTCACACATTTTTAATTGTACTTTGTGAATGCAAAGCAATGGTAGAAAAGAATCCCACCCAAAAAAAAAATCCTTCTCAAGACACAGTTGGGAAAATGGAAAGATTTAAATGTGTGTTGGTGGAGAAGCCAGACTGAAGCCATCACAGAGGATGGACTTTCTTCTGTGAAGTGGCAGCTGGACAGGGCACCCTGGAAACTTTCCTGTGATTTAGTTTTGAGGCTCACATGTCAGCGTTATTGTTGGAGATTGGATTTGCTTCTGCAGGAGCAGCGAGGATTCAGGGCACTGGCACTGAGCCCTATCGATCTGTTTGGGTGATTTTAGCTCCTGAAGCCAAGGGATGTTCTTAAGACTCCAGCATGAAAATTGCTCATTTTGACACCATGGAACCATCCCCCACCTTGCACAAGTGTGTCCAAGAAAAATAATTACCCTTATGACTATGAGGGAATATACCTTTGGGTCAACTGAGGTTTCCAAACTTCATTTCCAACTTAGGTTTCCTAATATTTTGATATTGAAGAATTGGACTCTAACATTGGGCTTGGGATTAATGCCAAAGGACTCTAGAAAAGTGATAAGTAAGAGTTTTATGGGGTCCATTTCTTTAATTAGGGAGGCTGTGTAATTCCCAGCTTGGCCACACAGTAGATAGAGTTATGGTGAATTTTCACTCAGTGTGAAATCAACCGTGGCATTGCATTCCTACTAAATGCAGTTTGATGATTCAAGCTGGCATAAGCTGGAAGCAAATGTATTCAGCCCGTGTGGTGGAGGAAAGAGAGACAGAGAGGGCACTCACAGTGCTGCTTGGGAGACAAGGTATTTCCTGTCTCTATCCTATCCCTTCTTACCTGACTGGCTTCTGCTCTCCTCCTTGGCCCTGGTCCACGGAATCTGGGGCAAATCTAGAAGCTGCCCTGGGTGAACAAACTATATACAAGAGGCTTCCAGAAGGCTGGATCCAAAAGGGAAGGGATTAGTAGAAAGTTCTCATAGAACCACTGAGCCCAGGAGAAGAGGGAAGCTGTCTAGGATGGTGCTGAGGTCAAGGCTGGGCGACAGGCATGCATGATGCTTCTCTGCTTCCCCTTAAAGCATCGATGCTTCTCAGGTGTAGTGGACTGAATGGTGCCCCCTCCGTCCCCCAAATCCATGGCCAACTGGGACTTCAAAATATGACCTTATGTGGAATAAAGTCTTCACAGATGTAGCTAAGATCTCAAGATGAAGTCACCCTGGATTAGAGTGGACCCT
Source organism: Suricata suricatta (assembly GCF_006229205.1). Classification (NCBI taxonomy): domain Eukaryota; kingdom Metazoa; phylum Chordata; class Mammalia; order Carnivora; family Herpestidae; genus Suricata; species Suricata suricatta. Next base: position 143,646,918 of record NC_043705.1, read on the forward strand.
GGATCCAATGGCAGTGTCCTTTTGAGAGAGAAGAGCAAGAGACATAGGGAGGGGGAAGCCATGTGAAGACAGAGTCAGAAACTGGAGGGACACATCTAGAAGCCAAGGAGCCCCAAGGGCTGCTGGTGACACCAGACAGCATTGAGTAGATTCTACTTAGAGCACCCAGAAGGAACACACCTTGTCAAGACCTTAATTTTGGACACCTGGCTTCCAGAACTGTTAGAAGATAGATTTCTGTTGATTGAGCCATCCAGAGAGGGGAGCCTGGGGGCAGGGGAAACACCACTCACTCCCAGCAGCACACCCTCAATGCCTCGGAAAGGCTCAGAACCCACTGTGGGTCTGGCTTGGGGCAAACGGAGTTTGGGTTTGACCCTCTCCTCTTCTCCCTTCGATCTTCTTTCCATGAAGTGCCCAAGCCCCAGAACTTGGCTCCCCTGCTCCTCTTTACACCTTCAGGAAACCTAAATGGTACTGGGCATATCTAGTGAGACCTGTGTCTAGAATTATTGCTTTGATTCCATTGTCAGGCTCTTGCTGAAAGCATGACTTACTCATCTCTGTTAGAATAATTCACTACTCTTTAGAGACTAGCTGAGTGACCACCTCTTATGTTCGTGGACGTTGTTTTGTGGCCTCCTTAGAACTCTGTGAGGTGGAATGACTTTTGTCCTTGCTTTGCAGTTGACAGCACATGGGGCAAGCCTGTGGTCAAGACAGTCCTGGGGAGGGTCAGAGCTGGGATTTGAACCCAGGTCCATAGAGACTGGATCCAGGGTAGTTGCTTTCTCCTTTCGCACAGAGCATTTCATTAATCCACAGAGCCTTTCAGAAATAACATCTCCTTGGTGATAAAATTATAAATGCTCATTAGTGAAAATTTGGAACACATGGAAGGGTACCAAAAGACTATAAACACCAACTATTTTCCCAGCACAGAAAAGTCATTATTACATCTTGAAATACTTAATTTTCTTCTGAACATCGTATTATACCTTTCCAAAGTAGGCACAAAGTCATTTTATGTACGTTTATTTTTCACCCTCTCTCTTCCTTAACAATTTGTCATGAGCGAGGCTGTGTCCTTCAGTACCATTTGGAAACACCACGGATGCAGGGGATTCATCTTGAGGATAAATTGGAAAGCTTCACACCTGGTTATACATTCAAATGTTGTCAAAATTTCCCTTTCAGAAGCAATCCCATTGTGATCGTCTTTGTCCATAAACATTTATCTGTGTTTTTGACTATTTTCTTGGGACAGCGTCCTCGAAAGGGTCTTTTTGAAGTGTTTCCAAAGGCAGCTTTGCCTCCTGGCTACCATGTCAGTGCTTCTAGGTGTTATTTATTTTTTAAAACAAAATGTAAAGAGGTAGTATGTATTGAGTTGCAGAGAGGAGGTCTAGTGAGAAGACATTGTTGAAAGAAACGTCTGTTGATGTGTCTGCCATCCTCCGGCATCAAATCTGGGTGACTTGGAGTGTCATTTCCTCAAGCTTTCTGGAAGCTGGCAGAGAGCTGCTCTCACGGATCTGGCAAGATGAATAAGTATCATGTCCTGCGAGCTTCAGAGGTCCACCCTTTGTCCACCAGGTCTCTTCCAACACTACTGCGGCATGGATGTCCCCCATCCCTGTCTGGTGAGAGCAGCCTGGAGCTTCCTAGGGGTGGGGTCCCTACCGACTGCCTGGGAAGTGCACACCTCTGCAGGTGATGGGCTGAAGGGTAATGGGCTGCTCTATCACTTCCTTGCTTGTAGATTTTCCACTAAACCCTATTTCCTGTGGTATCAAATCCTGCTTAGTGCTATGACATGGAGCCTCTTTTGAGTGACAGGGATGGTGACTTTTGTGGAGCTTCCCAATTATTACCTAGTCCTCTGGGGGAATCACCTTTTTCCTTGTGACCTCATGGGGGTGCCGGAAGAGCTGTTGGCTCTAGAACACTGAGAATCTTGCTGGGCTGGTGGGGATGGTATCAGTGACTGGTCTGCGAGAACAGGACTGGCCTCATGCACCTGCCCCTCCCTGGGGAGTCATTAGTTAACATCAGTGAGTGCTTTCTTATTCAAGGTCAAGGCACTGCACGAGAGATTTTATATACAGATATACTAGATACACGACTGCATTTGAATTTCAATAATGATGATATTAGAAGTAGTCATCATAATGAGAATTTTAAAATTACAAAGATTGGAAAATAGGAAAATATAAATTTCCTTCCACCTAATGGAACTGTGTACATAAATAGATTGTTAGAATTTATAACAAGGATAGCCAGGCTGGTCATGTATGGGAAAAACTTGTTTGAAGTTGCTGCATCTAAGCCATCGAGGCAAGCTGGCAGGCCATCGGAGAGACTGGTTTCTGGGACTGAGCTTTTGGAACGGCTGCAGATGGGGCGGGGGCGCAAAGTGAGGGCTCCTCCTCTCTGCTCCCACCTCCCCCGACCCTGCTCCTTTTCTGCTTGCTTCTTCTCCCCTCCTACTCACCTTCCCATCTCTACCCCTCTCCCTTCCGTCCCCTCCTCCTGACCGAACCCTGGACCCCGGTGAGCAGAGCTGGTCTAGTGGGTGGCTCTGGGAGGCAATGGGCAGGTTTCTGAGAGACCTCGGCGCAAGGGCATATGTGCCCTCACCACCTGGGGCTGTGAAGTGGCTCCTGGGGGTAAACTGTGCTTGATGATGACCTGCAACTGTGTAAGCTAGGGGCAGGAGCACAGTGACTGGAACCATCCCAGGGACACGATAGCCACACATAGCTTGACGAGTTCACCTTGCTCTGGTCCTGATCTTCCCGTGTGGTTCCCGCTGTGCATGCACATCCCTGCACACAGTGAGGCAAAACCCCCACTTCCATCATATCGAGTGGGGATCGTGAAGATTAGTCTTAATTAATCTTATTTACTTTGAGTTCCTCTAAGTCGTGGTTTTAACGTCTGCAAAAGAACAGCACGGTACTTCTAATTGGGATAATCTTAGTGAAGGAGTAGTGAAAGAAATCCCAGATTATATGAGTAATAATGCCATTAAAAGAGGCTTTCTATTACATACAGAAAAGCATTATGCTGAAATTAAAACTTTTTTCCTAATTCTCTTGACTTTTAAATCTTTGAATTGTGCCTAAACATTATTTTATGGATGGTGGCAGGCTTTAACGTAATAATGTTCCCTTGTAAAGAACTCATTCTAGGTGCAGAGTTTTAAACAGAGAAATCATTCTTCAGAGAATAGGCTTTTATAGATATTTGAGCCTGTATCTTTGATAGAAAAGGTTCTGCAGCCTCTACAGCGCACAATCTGTTTATAATGTCTGTGGGGCTTTCGCGGGCATTAAATCAGCGACAAGGGGGTTTTAAAAATGTTCTCCAAATGCTGTAAAAAGATATTGAGAAAGATACTGAGAATTACAGGAACACAAGTAATGATACCAGATCATCTACGAAGACTCAAGTGAGGGTCGTGTCAATGGCGTCTGCTTAGTTGGACTTCCCCGCGAAGGCAGCTCGCACGGTGCTTCAGCACTGGTGTCCGAGGGCTGGGTACCGTGGAGCTGGTTCACGGAACCCCTGTCCATGGTATTTTAGAGAATTCGAATTCATGTCATCTGCTCTGGCAGAGACCGAGCTGATCACCTCCACTGGCTCTGGTCTCTGAATTTCAGCTACCCACACTCTACCGTCTTTCTGTATTTCCTGAATGTAATAGGATTGTGGGGATTACGTCACACACACTCATTGGAGCCTGGCTTTTGGTGTCCATTTGGGATTATCAAGAAGCTTGGTTTTGGTCCATTAGAAAATAAGCTGTCCATCATATTGATTTAAGTTTTTCATGTTTATTTATTATTGAGACAGAGAGAAACAGAGCAGGAGTGGGGAAGGGGCAGAGAGAGAGGGAGACACAGAATGTGAAGCAGGCTCCAGGCTTGGAGCTGTCAGCACAGAACCCAACACCGGGCTCGAACTCATGAACCGTGAGATCATGACCTGAGCCAAAGTTGGATGTGTAACTGACTGAGTGACCCAGGCGCCCCAAAACTGACAGATTTTTTTTGAAAATGAGGGAGATTTGAGAAACCTAGTGTTCCTTGTTCTGGAAGCTTCTGCACCAGGCCAGTTTGGGAGGGTGGCTGTGCCTTCCTCCCGTCCCCTGCTCCTCTGGGGAATAGAGTGCATGAGGCACAGTCAGGAAGGGTATTGACTGTGACACACGCGTGCATTTCTGCTCAGGGTCTGGTTAGAAAGGAGCCTGACTGGCAGGCTCCCGGCTGCACTGTGTGGACTGGGTGGCCTGTCCTTTGCAGGATTTCTGGTCACAGCCGAGAGTGGCGAGCGGCTGTTCAGGGGTATCTGCCTACAGGACGGAGCAGAGCTTCAGATGTTGAATTTGCCTCTGAACATTTTGCAAGGAGCCTGGCATACAGTGTTGATAAATGTTTGCTGAATGAATGATTAAGTAAATTGTCTTGAGTGTTTCTTCTTTCCCTTAACCCTCCATTCGTTTAAAATAATTTCTCCTGACGTATAATGCACACACAGAGGAGTGCAGAAGCATAAATGTGGCATTTAAGAAATGACCCTATGAGGGGCGCCTGGGTGGCTCAGTCGGTTAAGTGTCCGGCCTCGACTCAGGTCATGATCTCGAGGTTCCTGGGTTCGAGCTCCGCGTCGGGCTCCGTGCTAACAACCTGGAGCCGGGATCCTGCTTCGGATTCTGTATCTCCCTCTTTCTCTGACCCTCCCCTGCTCATGCTCTCTCTCTCTCTGTCTCTCAAAAATAAATAAAAAACATAAAATAAATAAAATTAAAAAATAAAAAAGAAATGACCCTATGAAACATCTCCATGAAATGCCTTGTCGCGGGCCACCCGATTCAGAGAGAAGCCCGTCTTGGCCCGCTCAGGCTGCTCTTACAGAGTACCCGCAGGGGGCTGATAAGCTTATAAGCAGCAGAAATGTATTTCTCAATGTTCTGGAGGGCGGAAGTCTGATACCCCGGTGCCAGTGTGGCACCAAGCGTTCCCGATCGCAGACTTCTCCCTCTGTTCTCACCTGGTAGAAGCGGGGAGGGTGCTCTCCGGGCCCCGCGTGTGAGCCCACTACTGTCATTGGTGAGGGCTCCACCTTAGGAACCTAATCACCTCCCCAACCCCCACCCCCAAAGACATCACCTTGCTCAGTTCAACAAAGGGATGCGGGGAGGTCGCAAACACCCAGACCGTAGCAGGAACGTTTCTGGCCCTCTGGAAGGCCCCTGCCCCTCCAGGTCACAGCCCTTCCCCTCCCCTGAAAGACCACTGTCCACTCTTGCTTGTGGTCAAGCCTGGCAGGCAGCATCCTGAGCCCACGTACTGTTCTCTGCAGATGAGTCAATCCGTGTGTGTCCTTTTGCGTCTGGCTTCTTCTGTTCCCCATCACGTGAGTGATGGTCACGTGGGTTGTGCGTGTGGTTGTCTGGTCCTCACGGCTGTTTGGTATTCTGTTGGGCGACTGCACGGCAAATTATTCAGCTGCCCTGCTATTCATGGACCTCTGGGCTTCGGACATTGTGGCTTTGGCTCTTACAAATATCCATCCCTGAACGTCACTGTGCGTGGCCCCTCGTCACCTGTGCATGGGCTCTGCAGAGGGTACAGTGCTGCCCCTGGACCAGGGCAAGGGGGCCCCGTCCCCGTGCTGGACTGTGCATAGAATAACCACAGACAGACACACATTTATTTAGGGACACACGGCATCTTTCCCATTCAGCCCCTGTCTCTCTGGGCAGTGTGGCCTTAACCCTGAACCTCTTACCCGGTGACCGACACCCTCAGCCCCCCACATCAACTTCCTCACGTTGGGTCTGTGTTTGCAGAGCAAAGGAGAGGCTCTGAGGCCAGAAAGGGGGAGTGAGTTGCCCCGGGCTCTGCGTGAGGTACCTGCACCTGGGGGCTTGCAGAAGTGCAGGTGTCCTGGCCATGACGGGAAGTAGGATGGTGAATCTCACTGACAGCTGGAAGGATTTCAACGTGAGAATTGTGAGTAGCTTTCTATCTATAAAGCATGTATAGGATTAATTTATAGTTTAAAAATGTACACAATTACAGCTTTATTTCTATAACTTGGATATAAACTTCTTGAGTTTATGAATTACAATTTGTGTTTGATCTTTAATTTAAAAAATTAGTTTAGGGGCACCTGGGTGGCTCAGTCGGTTAAGTGTCCATCTCTTGGTTTTGGCTCAGGTCGTGATCCCAGGGTCGTGAGACTGAGCCCTGTGTTTGGCTCTGCGCTGACAGTGTGGAGCCTGCTTGGGATTCTCTGTGTGTGTCTCTCTCTCTGCCCCTCCTCCATTTGCTATCTCTCTCTCTCTCTCTCTCTCTCTCTCTCTCAAAATAAATAAATAAACTCTAAAAATATTTTGAAAAATTAGTTTAAATATTTTAGAAAAAACTTTATTTGGGAAAATACAAGTATTTAAAAGTTTTAAATTCTTTAAAAATTTTTTAATGTTTATTTTTGAGAGAGAGAGAGAGAAAGAGAGAGCATGAGTGAGTGGGAGAGAGGCAGAGAGAGAGGGGGACATAGAACTGAGCTGTCAGCACAGAGCCTGACATGGCACTCAAACTTGGAAACTTGAGATCATGTTCTGAGCTGAAGTTGGGCGCTTAACTGACTGAGCTATGCAGGTGCCCCTAAAATTATAAATTCTTAAAATTATTTTAATACATTTATAGACTTCCATATTTAATTATTTAGTTACTATTTTGGTGGAAGTTTATTCAAATGTATACATTCAAGTAACATTTCGATGTATATTTTAATCTGAAATATGCATCATAAAGTAAAAAGTTACTTTAGATCATGGAGAATAAATATAAGTTAATTTTTGTGTGTGTGTAGAAACAGAAAATATGGAAATGGGGCTTAGAAATAAAAAGCTGTAAAAGAAATAAGAAGTTGTTCAGAGGGTTCTCTGCTTAGATTGAGAAAATAATCTGGAAACAAGGAAATTAAGCAGACTTTTATCAAATATAACTCATGTGAAATTTGCAAATGGGGTCTTATAAATTTTATAATGAGTCAGATTTAATTACTGAGACAATAATGAAAATGAGCCAGAAACTTATTCTCACCAAATAGAAGAAGATCAGATATGATCAGATATGATCTCTTTTATTTGTTATTAAGGGAATATTGAGGTTTTGATCAAACAATGAAAATGGTAAAGAGTAATTCTTATCAAATCTGCAAACAGAAGCCCCAGACAGAGCCCCTGCCTGCTGCCATGGTGAGGTGACATTCACGACATTGGTAAATTGGGCAAGAATGCGGAGACCTCAGCACATCGTCTTGATAGTGTGGGAATGTTTCTAGCAAACACAGTCTGATTCAAATTGATGAATCAGATTTTCCCTTCGTAAGTCAGGCAGAAAACTTAGTATTTTCTGTCAAAATTATTTCTAGTGGAAGAAGAAAGTACAGAAACCAACTTTTATTGTTTAGGTTTAAAGGCGAAGTATTTTATTAGTGTGTGATGTAAGAAAGGGGTCCAGTCTTTCCTGGTTACTGTGACATGAGTCACCGTAAGCAGCAGTCACCCAGGGACACCCTGAACCAGGCAAGGCAATGAGTCCTGCACACCAACCAGCATGAGCACAGGAAGTTTCTGGAGATGGTGGAGCTGCAGGTCAACCTGAAGAACTGACCCTCAGAAGAACAAAGGCTTCTTGGGCACTCCCTGCCCTATGTTCTCCACCTGGGTTTTGGGGGACCAGCAGCACTGGGATGAGGCCAAGGCTGTGCATATTCCCCACAGGGACATTGAGGCACCAAAGAAACTCAACAAGAATAAAAGCTTAGTCCAGAAGCTGGATTAGAAGTATGATGCCTTTTGGCTTCAGACTCTCCGACCAAGCCGATCCCACAAATCCTGGCCCAGGACTGAGAAGGCTGGCAAGTTCCCTTCTTTGCTGACCTGCTATGATAACATGGTGGCCAAAGTGGATGAAGTGAAGTCCATGATCAAATCCCAGATGAAGAAGGCACTGCATCTGGCTGTGGCCATTGGCCATGTGAAGATGACAGATGATGAGCTTGTGAATAACATCCAGTCAGCAGTCGATTTCCTGGTGTCATTGCTCAAGAAGAATTGGGGAACATCCCCAGGATTTATACATCAAGAGCACCATGGGTGAGCCTTAGTACCTGCACTTAGACACAGCTTGATAATCCCTAGTGCTGTCAAACAAACAAACAAGTAAATAAATAAATAAGTACATGAATAAAGGGGCTCTGTTTCATACTTTTGCATGTCGCTGTCCAGTTTCCCCAACAACATTTGAAGAGGTTGTCTTCTTCCTATTGGATATTCATTCCTGCTTTGTCAAAGATGAGTTGACCATACAGCTGTGGGTCCGTTTCTGGGTTTTCCATTCTGTTCGATTGATCTATGTGTCTTTTTTTGTGCCAGGACCATACTGTATTGATGACCATGGCTTTGTAATGCAGCTTGAGGTCCGGGGTTGTCATGCCCTCCAGCTTTGGTTTTCTTTTTCAAGACTGCTTTGGCTATTCGAGGTCTTTTCCGGTTCCATACAAATTTTAAGATTGTTTATTCTAGCTCTGTGAAAAGTGCTCAGAGAAGCCCAGACTTTGTTCTATTAAAGCCTTCAGCTAATTGGACAGGCCCCCCCCCATCTTATGGAGAGTAATCTGCTTTATTCAAAGTACAATGACTTAGTTAAGTCTTAATGTCCTTCCCAAAACACCTTCACAGAAACATCCTGCATAATGTTTGCTCAAACATATAGACACTGTGGATCAGCCAAGTGGACACGGGATTAGACATCAGAGTGCTTTTAAATTTCAAACTTCAGTTGTTTATAAGAAAGCAATTGACTTCTGTGTTTTAAGCATGTACTGTGACACCTTGTTTAACTTGTTTACGAGCTCTAGGCCTGTTTTTGCTGGGCTTTTCTACATATACAGTTATGTCTGTAAATAAAGACAGTTTTACTTATTTCTTTCCAATCTTTATATGCAGATTTCTTTGTCTTTCATTATTGTACCTGCTAAAACTTCCAGTGCCGTGCAGATCAGGCATGGTGACAGAGGACATCATTACCTTGTTCCTGGTCCTAGAAGGAGTGTGTTCAGTCTCTCATCCTTAAGTAGGATGTTAGCGTTAGTTTCCTAATAGATGCTCTTTATCAATTTGAGAATGTTCCTTTCTCTTCTTAGTTTGTTAAGAATTTTACCAGGACTAGGCATTGGATTTTGTTAAGTCATGATCAAATGATTTTTTTTCTTTAGCATGTTCCTATGAGAATTTTATTGATTCATTGATAGCTTTTTGAATGTTGAACCAGACTCATTGCCTACAATCAATCCCACTTGGTGTGGGTATATAGTTCTTTTTATATGTTGATGGATTTGATTAGCTAACATTTTCTAGAGAAACTTTGCAATTTTTTCACAAGAAGTATTTTTTGTAACTTTCTTTTTTAAAATGTCTTTATCTGGTTTGGGTATTAAAGTAATGTTGATCTCGTAGACAAGTTAGGAAATGTTCCTTCTGATTTTATTTTCTAAAAGACATTATGGAGCATTAGTATTTTTTCTACCTTAAATGTTTGGTAGAATATATGAATGAAGCCATCTGGAGCCAGAACTTTCTTTATTGAAAGGTTTTTAATTGTTGATTCAATTTCTTTAGTAGATAAAAGGATAATTATGTTGCATATGTGAGTTTTGTGATTTTGTGCCTCTCAAAAAATTCATTCATTTCGTCTAAGTTATCAAATTTGGGGACAAAGAGTTGTTAATAGTATTCCTTTTAATGCCCAAGGAGTCAGTCTTATATTGGTGACTTGAATTCTCTCTTTTCTCCCTCTCTTTCTCTCTCTTATCCTGGCTGAAGATTTATCAATCTTGTTTATCATTTCAGAGAACCAGCTTCTTGATTCTTTGATTTTGGTTCACTGATGCTTTCTCTGAATCTCACAAATTTTGCAGAGCTAAGTTCTCATTTTTGTTTAGTGTAAAATATTTAAAATTTTTTCTGAGACTTCTTTTCAGTCTATGGGCTTTACAAGTATGTTGTTTGATTTCCAATTATTTGAGTTTTATTTCCAATTATCTTTCTGTTACTGATTTTTAATTTCATTTAATTGTAGTCTGAGAATATACTTTGTATGCTTTCTGTTCTTTTAAATTTGTTAAGGTATTTTTCACCACCAGAATGTGGTTTACCTTAGTGAATGTTTCACATAAGCTGGAAAAGAATGTTCTATTATCACCAAATGAAGACTTCTAAAATATGCCAATTAGATCAAATTGATTGATGGTGCTGTTCAGGTTATCTGTATATTTACTGATTTTCTGCCCACTTGATGTATCAATTACAGGCAGGAGGTATTGAAGTTTTCAACTATAATAGCGAAGTTGCCTATTTCTTCTTTCATTTCTATCATTTTTTCTCATATATTTTGATGCTTTGTCATGTGCTGTATTCGTGTTTATCATTATGTCTTCCTAGAAAACTGACTCTTTCCTCACTATTTAATGTCCTTCTTTATCTCTGTTAATTTTCTTTTTCTGAAATCTACTTTCTCTGACATTATTTTAGCTATTCCAGCTTTCCCCCATCAGTGTTAGCATCATAACAACTTTCTTCATTCCTTCAATTTTAACTTGCTTGAGTCTTTCTTTATATTTCACAGAGGGTGGTTTTTTTTTTTTTGGTAGGTCATATAGAGTTGGATTTTTAAATTCAATATGAGAATCTCATTGAAGGAATTTATGAGGCCATACAATTTGTTTTTTTTCTATTTTATTTTATTTTCTCTTTTCTTTTTCTTTTAGCCCATCCCCCTTCCCACAGCCCCTGCAGCAACCCTCTGTTTATTCTCTGTATTTAAGAGTCTCTTCTTATGTTTTGTTCCCCTCCCAGTTTTTACATTATTTTTGTTTCCCTTTCCTTATGTTCATCTGTTTAGTATCTTAAACTGGAGTCCATACACTTTAAAGTGATTATTGATGTATTTGGACTAATTTCTACTGTTTTTAACCATTTATTATTATTATTAATGTATTCTTGTTTCTCTTATTCCTCTTTTTCTTCCATCTGTGGTTTTATGTAATTCCATTTTATTTCCTCTCTGGGCATGTCAGCATGTTACTTCTTTTAATAATTTTTAGGGGCACCGGGGTGGCTCAGTTGGTTAAGCATCTGGTTTCGGCTCAGGTCATGATCTCATGGTTCGTGGGTTCAGGCCTTGCATCGGACTCTGTGCTGATAGCTCAGAGCCTGGAGCCTGCTTCGGGTACTGTGCCTCCCTCTCTGACCCTCCGCTGCTCACACTATCTCTCTGTGTCTCTCACACATAAATTAAAAAATATTTTTAGTGGCTGCCTTAGCATTTACAATATACATTAAAATTTTATTTTTGCTGTTTTTTATTTATTTTTTGAGAGAGAGAGGGAGAGAGAGAGAGAGCAAGAGGGGGAGGGGCAGAGAGAGAGGGAGACACAGAATCCAGAGCCGGCTCCAGGCTCTGAGCTAGCTGTCAGCGTAGAGCACAATATGGGGCTCGACTCACCAGCCATGAGCCAGGTGCCCCTACAATATACATTTTTAAGTAAAGTAAATCAATCTTCCAACAGCACTACAGGCCACCATGTGCAGTGGAAACACTTTATATGTGCAGGGCGGGTACTTTTCCTGGGTAGTGTAATTCCTCCCTCCGGCCCCTTAATACACGTCTGTCACGTGTGTAATCCCAACACCAAGTTACTGTTATTCCCTTAAGCAAAGATTTACCTTTCAGATCAATCAAAAATCAGAATAATAACAATATTTTACTTTCATTTATTCCTTCTCTGACGCTCTTCCTTTCTAAACAATGGAGACCCAAGTTTCCAGTCTATATTGTTTTCTTTCTTCCTAGAGAGAGAATTTCTTTTAACATTTCTTCAGGCTGATCTCCTGACAATGAATTTGCTGTTTTTGTTTGTCTAAGAAAGTCTTTATTTTTCCTTCACTTTTGAAGGATACTTTCCTTGAAGGATAGATTTCTAGGTTGGTTGGGTTTTTTTCTTCCAACCCTTGAAATATTTCACTTCTGTTTTCTGATGAAAACCACTGCAATTCTTATCCATGTTTTTGTAGAGACAAGATTCCCCCCTGCCTTCTTTCAAGATTTTCTTTTTGTCTTTGGTTTTATACAGGGTGAATGTGATATGTCAAGGGGTGTGTGTGTGTGTGTGTGTACACGTGTATTTTGGTATTAATACTGCATGGTACTTTCAGAGTTTTCTAGATGTATGGCTTTGTATTGTCATTAATTTTGAAAAAGTCTGACCCGTTGTTACTTCATATATTTCTTCTGCCCACTTCTTTCTTCTCTATTTGCTATTATGACTTTTGAAATTGTTTCAAACTTTTAGATGTTCTTTTCTGGTTGGCATGTTTTTTTTTTTTTAAACTCTTTTCCTCTTTCAGTTTGGAAAGCTTCTTTTGACATATTCTTATTTATTTTTATTTGTTAAAAATTTTTTATGTTTATTTATTTTTGAGAGAGAGAGAGACAGAGACAGAGAGAGAGAGAGAGAGAGGGAGAGAGAGAGAACGAGTGCACAAGCAGGGTAAGGAGGGGTAGAGAGAGAGAGGGAGACACAGAATCTGAAGCAGGTTCCAGGCTCTGAGCTGTCTGCCAAGAACCTGACTTGGGGCTTGAACTAATGGATCATGAGATCATGACCTGAGCCGACATTGGACGCTGAACCGATTGAGCCACCCAGGCGCCCCTCTGTCGACATATTCTTAAGCTCACGGATTGTTTCCTTGACTGTGTCTAGTTTACAGAGCCCATCACTTCACTAGTCTGAAAAGACTGGCTCTACCAAGATGTCACGTGTTGTGTGGCTTTTAACTAATAGAAACGCCCTGCTCACAGCCGTGGGAGCTGCGCGTCTGAGATCAAGGCCCCAGCAGATTCGGGGTCTGATGAGAGTCCGCCCCCTGGATGGCTGTCTTTTTGCCATGACTTCATCTAGTGGAAGGAGCAAGGGAGCTTTCTAAAGTCTCTTTTATTGGGGCAGCACTGCCACTGATGAGGGCTCTGCCTTCCTGTCCCGATCACCTTCAGAGACCCCACCCCCAAACGCCATCACGCGGAGGGTTAAGGTTTCCACTCTGGACTTTTGGGAGAGCCCAAACATTCAGTCCATAGAGCCACCTGTTTTTTCATGTTGTCTCTAGATCCACTTAACGTTCTAATCGGAATTGTTTTAACATGCTAATACTCAACATACTAGTCATAGTTATTTAAAATTCTCTGGCTGCTGATTCCAACATCTTTGTCAGATCTGAGTCTGATCGAGATGTTGCTCTTCTTTAGAGCACTTTCCTCTCACTCCTTTGCCTACCTTGCCTGGTTTTTGAAGGCTGGGTAACAAGAATGGAGGCAAATAGGTCTCGGGCGGGAAGATTAATGTTAAACTGGTTAGGAGTTGGGCTTTTTTTGTTAATGTTTGCTATAAGCATAGGTGGTAGGGTCTTAAAATTCCTCTAGTTTTAGTGTTTTGGGCTCTGCTGTTGTCTTTAGCATCCCTTGGATCTCTTCTTGGGATCCGTTTTGTGGTGGTCTTGGCTCTGTTCCACCCTTATGCGGAGTCCAGTGCAGCTGGGGGGAAGGCGTAGGGGATGGAAGTGTTCACATGTTCTGCAGTCTGCTTGGGTCTCAGTGACTCGGCCTGAGTCCACAGGCTGTGACTTTCCATTGGCAGTGTCTCTCCATCTCCACATGCATCCCCCCATGGTCCTCCCTCCACGCCCTCATTTCCTTTCCTTGAAGCCTGGCCCTGTTGGCTACTTTCCCCCCAGGAAGCAGTAAGGTGAGCAGAGCTGGAGCAGGATGGAAGGTCCTGACCCGCCTGGATAAGGTCCTGGCGATGCATTTTCCCCTGGGGAGTACACCTTTGCTAGAGAGAAGGTCTGGGCGTGTTTCGTGATGATTATTCGTCCCGTCTCCCTGCCACAGCCAGGAGGCGATCCTTCTGAGGTCTTCGCCATGAAAACCTGGCGCGGCTCCTGGTAGTAAAGCCCATGAGAGTGTGCCCCCCTTCCAAGGTGTGGTTTCCAGAGATTTCGCACGCTTTTGCTGGTTCACACTTAGCCTCCAGCAGTTCAAATCGCCGTGTACGTGTGTCCAGCGGCTGACGTCTCCAGGGGCTTCCCCTCCAGGCAAGCAGATCTCAATGGCCCATCTCTCCAGTTGTGCCTGTCTCTCCAGATTTGGGGGTGGTGGGCTGCCCTCCTACCTCAGTTTCTCCGTTAGATCCAAGGCACGTTTTTGGTTTTCAACAAAGGAGAAAGTTGCACCGTTATGTCGAATTTGGGCTCTTCTCAGTCTGGATCTTAGGTTCAATGGAAATGAGAGCAGCCGGCACTTGCTTTGCTCCTGTTCATCCTTGTCTTTAATCCTCCACCAGCTTCCTTTTGCTTCTGGGGCTGGTGCCCATCTGCTTCCTCTCCCTAGTCCCTTGTCCCGTGTAGCCTTCTGGAAAGGGATATAAAAGCCATTCTTAACTGTCGTTCCGGGGTGGAAAAAGCAAAGCTGATCTTGCACCAGTGAATTAAAAATGGGAAAGGGGATACAGGAGGGCTCTTTCTGAGGGGCGACCACAGGACTTGGTGACTAGTGGGGAGGGATGGGGTGATGGGGTAGAGGTGGAGGTAGGAGAAAGGATACCACAGCTTTAGGCTGTTTGACCGGGTGGATTAGTCATGGGTTAAGTACGCCCTGAGGATATCTGGTAAATTGGTAGATATTTCCATGAGGATTTCCATGATGACGGGAAACTCAAGCAGGCTGCTGCAGCTAAACAGAAGCCTGGCCGTGAGCACATCTGTGATTTCACAAGGTGACCTCAGAAAGGTGGAAAGGGACCCACCGTGGCAGGTCATTGGGAGATATTTTGGGAGCAGGTGGACGCTGGGCTTCTCTGTCTCCCTTCTCCTTGACAGAAAACCGGAGAGGACAGTCAGGTGTTGCTGAGGCTGAGCGGGAGGAAACAGCAGCAGAGCTGCTCGGAGCTCGCGGTACTTTGTGGTGCAAAGAAACTCAGTAATAAAAGCTTCACTTTCAAAAAACAGTGGGCTTCTCTTCTGAGAAATAGACGCTGTTTCCTTTCTTTCTTTTCTCTTTATCTCCGGCACTCACAGGAAGCAGAGTTAAGGGCGAGCTTCGCGCTGAAGGCGTGGTTATAGATGTGGTCGTTCTCATCCCTGTGATCAAATATTGAAGGGGCACGTGGGGAAATGGACGCCAAGATGGCAGTGCAGAGTCCCGTGAGGGCCACACAAACGAAACATTCTGTGCCTTGAATCAAGAGCAGACTTTGAAGTCCCAGACCCGTCACCCTGTTTCTACTTGAACTCTATTTTGGAATTGTGAGAAATCAATATGGAAAAGTATGTATATGCCAGGGACAACTTTAAAAAATATCTTCACGCCCCTAAAAAAGTGAGATGTACAGTGTTCCCACAGTCAGCGCGTGGTCTGGGGGCGATGCGCGATCAAATCTGAACCACAAGAACCACGCCCCCTTTTCCAAACCTCCGAGTCCCGCGCCGTGCGTGAGCCGTGTTGGCCCAGAATCTGCAGTCGTGGGCGCTCCTGGGAACACGAAGGAGCAGGGCTACCAAAATTTGGGGGGAAAACAAGGCAAACCAGAATTTTATAAAAGAACTCAGGTATATTACTTCTAAATATATGGGTTAACCCAAGCTGGTCAGAGAAAGTGCTTTGCATAATTAAAGGGCTTGGCTTAATGAGGAATAATCCTAATTCTTGTTCATATTGCAGTAAGCCTGTTTACGTTAGTGGTCTGGTCAGATATGTCTAAACACAATTCATTTTTTTTTAATTTTTTTAATGTTTTTATTTATTTTTGATACAGAGAGAGACAGAGCATGAGAGGGGGAGGGGCAGAGAGAGAAGGAGACACAGAACTGGAAGCAGGCTCCAGG
Source organism: Suricata suricatta (assembly GCF_006229205.1). NCBI lineage: Eukaryota > Metazoa > Chordata > Mammalia > Carnivora > Herpestidae > Suricata > Suricata suricatta. The sequence goes on from NC_043705.1 coordinate 143,662,936, forward strand.
CTCTGAGCTGTCAGCACAGAGCCTGACGTGGGGCTCGAACCCACGAACGTGAGATCTGACCTGAGCCGGAGTCGGAGGCTTAACCGACTGAGCCACCCAGGTGCCCCACAATTCATTTTCTTGAGTGGCAAACTTTTCTCCATACTTTACAAATTGTAGCTGAGACACTGGGTGTTCACAGATCCCAAGGAAGTGACTTTTGTGCTGGCCCTTTGCAGATGGCTGCTGGCAGGTCCTATGTCCTGGAGGGCGAGGATAGCTAGGGATGAGCACCATCTCCTAGGACCACCGAGGGCGCTGCCTCACGTGCTGATTAGCCAGCAGGTTTCCAGTGCCAGGAAGACCCTCCCCAATAAGCCCGAGGTTTTCAGTTAGCATTGACAGGACTATAGAGATAAATATACATCAGTCCTGTCCTCAGGCCCCCGAGTCTAGTTGGTGGAGATGCAGGGAGATTGTGCAGACGGTGCAGTGGGGGCCATGGTAGAAGAGAGTCTGCACAGAGTCTGTGCGGATGGGGGCCATGGGGAGGAGTCATCAATTCTGCTCTTGGTGGAGGTGGAGGCTCGGAAAAGTTACACAGAAGCGACTTTCGGTTTGAATTATGAGAAAGGTGTTGGTTGAGAAACACCAGGACCCAAGATGAAGGAGTCATGATGGCCCAGGACCAGAGGTATGAAGCACGTGCTGCCTTACAGATAGTGACAAGAGCCAAGACCATGGGGTGGGGTGTTCAGTGGAGGAACAGGGGAGTGCCAGGAGGTGGGGGAGAAGTAGCATCAACAGAGTTCCCTGCTGTTTGGGGGCAAAGGAGGAGCTGGGTGTGATGAGCAGGTTTCTGTGATGATGGGTGGATGTGCAGGTGGTTCGTGGGACAGGAAACAGGGGAAAGGCTTGCCTTTGGCTTTGCCTTTTTGGCTTCCAGCAGCAATGTTCTCACATATGTCTTCAGTACCCTTCTTCTGGCTCTTTCTGTGTTGTCTCTTCAGTTTTCTGGATCCTCTCCTTTCTTATCAGAACCTAACTGAATTGCCTCACTCCTTGCAAGTGAGCCCATTACTCCTGCTCACATAGCCCTTTGAGCCCATCTGAGATGTGCAAGGGTGACCTTCTTTCTTGCCCTGCGAGGCACTGTTGTAGGAAACAGGATGCAAATATCACAACCTGGTAACTTCTCTTATGAAGCCGGCAATCCTAGGACACATATGAAACAAGTGAATCAATAAGCAGCCCGGAGTATGCTAGCTAGTGGAATAAGTGTGGTGCTGGACGTACAGTGAAGTAATCTGATGGAAACGGACTGGTGATGGGGGAGGGGTAACTTTGAGTGGTCACTGCAAGTCCCATTGAAGAGGGATGTTTGAGGGGCGCCTGGGTGGCTCAGTCAGTTAAGCCTCCGGCTTCGGCTCGGGTCAGATCTCACATTCGTGGGTTCGAGCCCCGCATCAGGCTCTGTGCTGACAGCTAGCTCAGAGCCTGGAGCCTGCTTCCGGTTCTGTGTCTCCTTCTCTCTCTTCCCCTCCCCTTCTCATGCTCTGTCTCTCTCTGTATCAAAGATAAATAAAAAAGAAACATTTAAAAAAAAAAAAGAAGAGGGGTGTTTGAGCCAAGATCTGCAGGGAAAAGTGAGCCATGTAACTCTCCAAGGAAAGAACATTTCGGCAGAGGACTGGCTAGTGCACAGCCCCCAAGAAGAAGGTGAGACAGAGTGCACATTATAGGACACAGAGAAAATCCATATGGCTGCATATGGTGGACTGGGTGGGAGACAGCAGGTGAGATCTGACGGGAGACTTTATGAGTGGTCTGGTTGGCCATAGGACGATGAGGAATTTTATTTTAGGGGGATTGTAAAGCCATTGAAGACTTTTACTTAGAGGGATAACCTGATCTGATCTATGTTTCTACAAATTCTCTCCCGCCGTTATGGTCCCGGGGTTGTAGGAAGGCAGCAGTGGACACGGGGAGACAAGTCAGGTGAGCGATGAGGAGGGGTTTGAACAGGGGGGAAGGTTGGCCATGAGGAGAGGATGGCACGTGGGAAATACTTTGGAGACATAATGGCAGCATTTGCTGGGGAAGTGGGAGCAAAAAAAACCAATGATGAAATCTAAGTTGTTGGCTTGAGCCACTGGGAACTGAGGACAGCTCACTGCAGGGGCAGGGAGGGCAGGGGGGCAGAGGGGAGGCACAAGTTCTCAGTGAGGGGATGAAATGTGTGGTCTTGGGCATGTTGATGTGTGATGCTGATTAGGAGTCCTGGCGGGCAAATCGAGAAGGCAGCCCTGGATGTGGTGCTTGGTGAAATCCTGATTTGAGACAATTGAGGGTTGGGCTCCAAGCTTTGGGGCTGGAAGGGGTCATGGTGGGAGAAGATGCAGACGGAGACCTTGACTTCTGTGCCTTCAGAAATCCAACCTCCAAATGATTGCTTCAGCCATACAAGGTGGAAAATTCTATTCATATACAAATAAAACAACAGGGTCCTGATAATAGAGAGAATATGGCATCTACCTGGGTTAAGATGGGGACAGAAAATGGAGAAAAGTGATTGCAACACCAGACACCAGAGGCTAAGAAACAGCTGCTGTGCCCGTAGTCAGTTGTCTCTGGGACCGACGAGAGCCCTCAGGGATGCGGGCCTGTCCCCATGACTTGCAGTCACGAGAGGAGCAGCAGGGGACAGAAGCAGAGCCATGCGACACATGGAAAGGGGAAACGAGATGCCCTCTGTCTAACGTCTCTTAAGGAGAATATTTAGAGTAAGACTGCTTGGTTTTCAGATCAGTAAGCGTGACAGGGGACCAGAGAAATCTAACAGAGGACAGGAGAGGGGAGGCCTCAGGAAAACAGCCTGGAGACCTGGGCCAAGGCTCAGAGCTGCCACTGGGAGGTCTGGGCAGAGCCACTGGGGCGATGGCCGCTGAGGACTGGGTCAGTTTGTGACCAGAAAGTGAGGATTTCAGAGGGTAAGACTGGCGAGGTCAGCACAATATGTACAAAATGTCTGAGAAAGTCTCTGCAGGACCCGCTTCTTCTAAGGTCTTGACCCCACAATGGCCCGTCCAAGTCCGTGTCGGGATTGGGACCTCAGGAGGAGGCGCATTAAAGACAAGCTGTTCAAGGTGCACCAGAATGTGTAACACGACCTTGGGAAGGAATTGGATTGGCTCTGACGGGGACCGTTCCTGCGTAGGATTATCTAACTCAGAGACGTGCAGGCTTCTTACTGTGAGCGGCAGATGACTAACTTCCTGATTTCCGCTCTGTCCCTGAGGGGTACTTGGCCAGACAAAATCTAGTGGGATGTGCTTGAAAAACAAATGTTGGAGGCTGGAACGCCAAGAGAGGATGAAAGGAAGGAAGACACGGATTTCTGGAAAAACGGTGCTAACTTTCCATTTCATGGGGAAGGCAAAAAATAACCCAAGAAGCAGGTTGAAGTGTTAGAAAGTCAGCTGAGCTTTTCCTGAAAATAGTGGCAAAGAGAAGAGGGAAATAAAACACAAGAGGCATAACCCCCCCCCCATTTCAGGAAGAACACTGATGTAACGGGGACATGCTAAGCAAAGCCATGGGGGAGCGGGGGAAGCATCTCTAAGAGCACATGGCGTCTCTAGGCTTATAGGTGGCAGATTCCAGAGGCACTGACAGTTCATGAGTCCACGGGGGTGGTTCTTCAACAGGAACACAGGTGGGGACACGGGAAGGTGTCCAATGGGGAGGGTTTCACAGAGTCCTCCAGTTCCACAGCAGGAAAGGACGGTGGCCATCACTGTTCTCCTAAGAGAAACCATTAGACATGAGACAGAGCCCATCATCCCTGAAACCCTGGGATAGGAAGGGGAGGTAAGTCAGGAGGGAAATGGAGACGGAAAGCATTTGTATATACAGAAAGGGAAGGGGCTCTGAAATGAGACCCAGAGATTGACTCCCTGCTGCAACAAATTTCTAATCTTCACGGAGGGTCATGGGTCTGAAATATGATTCTGTGAGATGCAGGGCCAGGACCCATTTCCCCCCTAAGTGTGTAAATGCGGTGTCAAGAGCAGGCCTGATGGAAAGCTGTATTCATGTGGGCTCAGGTCCCGGGCTGCAGACTCGGCACTCAGGGCTGGCCGCTCGCGCCCTGCACGGGGGAGGGCCCTGGACTCGTTCTGATGCTCTGTGTGGTCACGTGTTTGGAATTATTAAAAACGTAGGCTTTGGAAGTGAAACCTGATGAGACAGTGAAGCATGTGCCTGAAGGGAGAAAACCCGTGTGGTGAGCACAGTGTTTCCGGCTACCTTCCTCATGTGTAAGGTTGGCAAAGCCCACGAGCCCAGAATTCTCATGGACTCGCCACGTGTGGGATCTGACTTCTCTGAATTTTCCGGCATGCCGCCAGTGCTGGGATGGAGGTATAGCTTTGATTAACTCTTCAGATTCTTAATTTTTTAAAATGCTTATTTATTTTTGAGAGACAGAGACACAGCACAAGTGGGGGAGGGACAGAGAGAGAGGGAGACACAGAATCTGAGGCAGGCTCCAGGCTCTGAGCTGTCAGCACAGAGCCCGACGTGGGGCTTGAACTCAAAAACTGGGAGATCATGACCTGAGCCAAAGTTGGACGCTTAATTGACTCAGCCACCCAGGTGCCCCTCTTTAGATTCCTTAAAGAGTGAAGATTGTGAGCACACTGGGGTTGAACGAGCCCAGTCTCAGATCTTGAAGGATCCATGACAACTTTTGAGCAGACGATTCAGTCCCAGCTTCTGGAAGGAGCCTGACATTGCGTGTATTTGGGAGACAATGGAGCAGACTACAGTACTCCGCCCCCCCTTTTCTTTAAACTTAAATGTTTCTTTAAAGTATGTTTTCAACTTTAAAGAATGTTCTTGGACATTAGATTTTGGATTTTAATTCTTCTGGCTTGGAATTTTTTTTACTTTCGTTTCCCTGGATTTTGATTTATGAGTGAAAGGGAATTTGATCTTTGGATGTTAATCCTGAGAAGTTGTTAAGTGAGAGGGTTTATGTTTGACTTGGAGACATTTTTGGACTGTGGGTGTTTTATTATGATTATTATTTGCTGTCATTTCCGCTCCCCGCGCTGCCTGGCCTCCCCCTGGTCTGATGCCAGCGTCCTCCCCCCTGGGTGTGCACACAGCTCACACAGCCACACACACTTGGCTCTGCACACACGGGGCCCCTCGTTACCTGAAGAGGCACACGCTGGCCCCTGCGGCTGGACTGTCTTTCCCTCTGCTCTGTCCTGCGAACTCAAGGCTCACCGCCAGCATCGCTACTTTCCTGTGACTCACTACTTGCTCTCCTCTCTGTCACTTTGCCCATCTCCCCTGTCAGCAGCGAAGGGGAGTGCTGTGAGGTGTCCGCTGTGACCCCGCAGCTCTGCGTTCCCTTGGCGCTGGCATTGCCGGGGCCTGGCCTTCAGCTCTGCCCTGGCCCCTGGTTGTCTGAGCTCAAGGGAAAGGACGGGTATCACAGGCACTGCGGTTTCTTCCTTTGCGACGGGTCACCTGTCTCTTTAATTGCCGGACATCCCCCAAGCTCTGACTGCTTCAGTTCAGGTCCCTTTTTCGGCACCAATGTCTCTGCTTTCCTGGCAACAAATACTTGCTTTTCTGTCTCCTCTGTCCACGCTTCTCCACCTGCTGTGTGCTGGAGACGACAGACCCACAGCTGTCCTCCGTCTTCACACTGGTTTGGCCGCTGGCGCTGGCAGATGATCCTTTGGTTCTCTCTTATGAGGTCTCATTCAGCATCGCGGTTAACTTCTCGCCGGGTTCTGGAAGCATCCTAGCTCTTTACCTTCTGGATCTTTGTCCTAGCTTTCGTGTGCTCCCAGTTCCTACTTGGAGACGTGTTGCTCTCCTTGGATGTATTTGGAAAGGAATGGGTGGTGTTTAGTTTCATCACTACTGAGGGAACTCCTGGCAACTTGGTGAGCTTGGGCCAGGGGTGCTGGGCACACTCAGGATGCAAGAGCCCTGCACAGTACTCTTCCCTGCCCACGTGGTTTCTCAGGACAGAACACTATACCAGAGATTAGGTTTCTGCTTACTAAATTGTAATTACATTCCAGTTGCTTCCAGAATATTTCCAGGTTATGCTTTGGCCAAAAATATTCACCTGTCTTTGTATGAAGTGGCCATTTTTGGACAACATGTAAATGGGCTCTGGGAACCCAAGGGAAAGCAAACAGCTTCTAAGTGATACCTAAGCTAGAGCTTAGGCTGAGGAAGAGAAAATGATTCTGGAAGAGTTTTTCTTGGCTCCTGGATGAAAGTTACATCACATCACTATCAATACTGGGTCCTACGGGATGGATGTGGGGCCCCGAAAGGCTGAACACTCCTCCAGTCAAAGCAGCTCAGATGGCATTTTTCAGGGTCCCCCAAATTCGATGCATTGATGAGTGCTATAGATTTTCCTTTCTCTGTCTCCCTAGGATCTGTCTCCCCTTTTCTACCACTAGTTCTAGTTACCAACAACTATTTCTTGACATGATACCATGTACCAGGCACCATCCTGTTTACTTCTTGCTTAAGATTTGCCTTTTGGGTTTTTAAGTTTCTGTCTCCCTGGCTAGGCGCACTCCAGTTAATTCTGCTTTCTGATAATCTCAAGTAATCATGTCAGGTTATTGACCAAGACCCTTTAAAACATCTCCTGTGCCTTCTGAGGTTAAAATCCTAGTGGGCAAGACCCAGCCTTCTCCAGCATCATTCCAAACCACCTTTCATGTCCTCCCCCTGACTCCCAACCCACTGCCCTTCTGGAAGGATCGGCTTCCCTGAGCTTGGTTTCACCTTTACTGTGTTTAATCCGTGTCTTCTTCCTAAAATTCTTCCTCATTCTCCCAACACTTCTACACATTGAAATAGAACTCATCCTGAAAAACCTTGCTAAATTGTTTGTCATTCACAAAACTTTTGATATTTTCCCTAAAGGGATATAATTTGTTCCCTGTTAAAGTTTGGAGGAGGGGGACTTCCTCCCCCTGCTTTATGTTTCCATGTGGGCTGACTTCCACCAGGTAGCACTCCCGTGTCCTTATTCAGAAAGTGTTTGTTTGAATTGAAGTCACTGTGTGGTTGCTGTAGGTCTTTGAATGTTGATTATCACTGAGTACAGGAGAGGTACTTTGCTTCTCTTGGGACTTTGAAAATAGGATGTGACACCTCTGTGACATCAATACGGAGTACATTTAAGTGACAGCCCTCTCCTAGAATTGTCAGATTACAACTGCACTGTGCTTTCTCACATGACATAGGGCTCTTTACCCACAAACATGCTTTCAAATAGAATGTGCATTTGTTGTACTTTATGGCTCCTACAGCATTTTAGCCTACGATATTTTGTTTGATGCTCTTAATACTAACCCATGAGGTTGTGTAATATAAATCTTATGTAGGAATTATATCTGCCGTAATAAGTTCCCTAAGGTCCCAATGTCAATGGGAACATAAAACCTTTCTTATTCTGCATTGTAAATAACACAAAAGGCATACAATACCATGCCTGTTTACCATTTCTTTTTTACTAACAAAGCCTAAAGATCGATACACATACAAAGTCTGTATGGGTCACATAATGATGCATGAGCCTTTACTCAACATATATTTTTCTAAAAATTTTTAAATGTTTTATTTATTTTTGATACAGAGAGAATCAGAGCCTGAGAGGGGGAGGGGCAGAGAAAGAAGGAGACACAGAACCAGAAGCAGGCTCTAGGCTCTGAGCTAGCTGTCAGCACAGAGCCTGATGCGGGACTCGACCCCATGAACGTGAGATCTGACCTGAGCCGAAGTCAGAGGCTTAACCGGCTGAGCCACCCAGGTGCCCAACATATATTTTTTCTAAAGTGAATGTGTCTTTACCTTGGCTGTTTGCATTTGAGACAGGAGAAACCGATGGCTTCCGTTTATTACTTTGTGAATAGCATGGCTTTGGAGGCCATTGACCCTTCAGACCGTGGTTTTTAACTCAGGAGAAATTGGCTTTTCCCTTATGTGACTGGCTAATATTATTGTAATTAAAGATCAAATTTTTCTCCATATCTCTATTTTATAAAGAATGAAAAAACAAATCCAAAGAAGCTGCCTGAGCTGTCAGATTAGGGGCATGTGTTGGAGAGTCTGAGAGAGCCCCTTGCCAGTCTCCACGACACTTACCCCATTTGGGGGCCACAAGGGCTGAGAGATCTCTTGCAGCCCAGCGTGATTATCAGGAAGCAGCAGGGGAGGAGGTACCAAATTATTTTCTTCCAAAAAATATCCTCGTGTGCCAGGTCCTGTGCTGCGTGGGACATTGTTCCAGCACCCCCCACCCCCAGAGTGGTAACGAATGGAGGACCAGCAAGAAATAAAAGCTTCGTCTGATTCTCATTCAGGTCGATTCCCCCGAGTGCCCCAAGGTTGGGGTCTGAACGTGTGGCCTCTCATGTCTGTCCCTCTTGCAGGTTGGGCTACCCAGGAAGCTGACTCTGAGACAGAGTTTAGGGTGTAGGGCATTTATTAAGGGGGTCCCTTGGGATCGATAGCTGTGGAAGGGTAAGGGAGGAAGCAGGATTGGCTGGAGGGAGAAGCTGGGCTGAAAAGCAGCCCGAGAATGGCCTTGGCCAACTCCGTGAGAGCTCTGACGTAAAAACTGCTCTTCAGAGTTGGTCTGGATTAGCCGAAATAGCTGGTCATTGATACTCCACTTCAACCAGGCCTTAGGTGTGACCCTGCTCTGGGGAAGGCATGATCTTGGGTGAGGAGATTCAGTTCAGACCTTCGTGTCCCCCATGTATAAGCTAGGAAGTGGTGCCCCTCTGGGAAGAAGTTTCTCCGTGCAACAGCTGGTACCCCCACCAAGTCTTTGGCCCCCACTTATCCAGAAAAAGTGACTTTGGTAGGTGAGCCCCTTCTAGTGTCTCTGAGGCTCAGACCCCTGATAGGAGTATTGAAAATGTTTAGAGGTAGGATGGTCTTGGGGGACTTTTCAATAATCCTAAGCCTCCCAACTCAGAAACCCGAGAGTAAAGGTCTTGGGAGTCATGTCCTTGAGATGTGTTTCTGAGCGCATCCCAGCCTCCTTGAGATTCAACTAAATAATTTGCTGTCAGACTTGATCCCTTCTGCCTAGTGCATCAAGTCACATTTAAAGAGACCAGAGAGTCTTTTCATATTCCAAATAAAACTTACCAGTAGGATTCCAAAGGAGGTCAAAACGACTCTCTAATTGTTTAAACACAGAGCTGACACTATGTATAAACACAGTTTGAGATAATCATTATGTTTGCCAGCTCTCGGGAACTTCTGCTGTCAACTTCCTGTTGCCTCCATCGGAATGAGTGACATTTACAACCTTTAAACACAGGGATGAAAGAGGAGCCTGCACCTGCCTCCCAGGGTGATGTGAAGCTCTGCGGAAATGCCAATCAGGAGTGAAATTACTTCCATCCTCTGGATTTTATTGCTCCAGCTTAGCTTTCTATTTCCATTGAAAATATTCTCTAACATGAACTTCAGATGCTACCTGTTTCATGAAGCTTCAATGCAGAGGCACATTTTTAACTACTTGTTAGGAATAATTCCTCCATGCACCAGGATGACATTGGATGAATCCAGGTTCACATCATCTGTCTGTCTATCTATGTATCTATGTATCTATGTATCTATCTATCTATCTATCTATCTATCTATCTATCTACCTATCTATATTTTAAACAGATTTAGAAACCAAATAAAAGATACATGACTATGGCCATTTATATATAACCATAGAATTAATTGTGAATAGAGTTGCAAGGTTCCTTTGAGATCATTTTATTTGAGATTATTCTAACAACCAGAAGAGATAAGGACCTTGGAGGTTAAACTATTACTGGCCACTTCACAACTCTCTGTTCACCAGTTTCATAAAGCATTTTGTGTGCAGTAGATTCCTTTCTGGCAGTGATGATGGCATTTTGCGTGGTGCATGAAGACAGCGGTGGGGAGGACACAGGGAGCGCACAGTGGATGGTTGTGACATCAGACAGTATGGCTGAGGTAGGCCAGGCTAGTCTGCTCTCCCCGGGGTTTTGTCCCCATTGCAACGTGGTGTGTTCCCCTCGAGATTCCCCAGATGGAATGTTAAAACTGTGTCATTGCAGAAATATGCTTGTTGTGCATAGCCCCCTCCCTGCTTTTGTGCAAGGCTGTGGTCTTTGCTTGGGGGGTGAGCACACCTATACCTGAATAGGCTTTAGACTGTAGGGACTCTGGGGAGAGGTAGCATTTCATTTACTAGTTAGAGATAAGGCTTGGATTCTAGCCCTTTTGGATGAAAACTGGACATTGTCTTGTGTATGTGCTCTTAAATGATAATTTTAGGGAACAGTGAAATAATGATTCTCATAAACATAAAATTAACACACATCACAGATTTTATTTCACTCCTTAGTTAATGAGGGAATCAGTATGATATTCTAACTGGTAAGTAGTCAACTGGCAGTAATCAGATGTGTCTCCACCAGACACAAGTTGCTTCATATGGGTGTGAGTCACCAGCACTGTCACTACTCTGTCACCTACATACTTGTAGAGACAGGGAAAGGCAGAACCGCCTGGAAGGGCGCCCTGTACAGAAGTTCAGATTTGCTCGTTTCAGTCTTTTATGCATTTTCCTGATGCTATATTTTGAATGCTACCTTTGGCCTCAGCTTTACTCTCTCATATAAAGTTTGCCAGTGAAGTTAAAATGTTTACATTCTTCTACATCGAATTCATGTATAGCTTACTTAGTAACAGCATAATTCTGTTTTACACACATATTTTTGTTAGCTAAAATAATACCTTTTACTTTTTTTTTTAACTGGATGTATTTAGAAGTAATTGAAAAAAAACACAGCTAGGTTAGGATAATATAGGAGTTTAGGATTTCCATTCCCAACTGTCACAGGAAATCCCAATAAAGTCACTACTGGTGTATAGTAGGTAGACTTTAGATGGAGGTCATGGGACTTGTATGTTCCTTTCTGAATGGCTGTATGACCTTGAACAGTTTTTTTTTTTTTAATTTCACTGGACTTTGGCTTCTTCATCTACAGAGAAGAGTGCTTTTAAGCTCATGATTCTTTCAGCACAAGATTGAGTGAGTCTCTTTACCATCTCCTCTGTGAGTACTGAATAGTGGGCATTCTCCTCAGTGAAGGTCGCACAGTCTCTATCTGGGGTCACCAGAAGCGTCTTGGAGCCCTGGCCCAGTGACCACTCCCCTCCCCAGATCTACTGGGTCTTTCTTTCTCCCATCAAATTCTCACCTTTTCTTTTGAGAAAGACATAAATTTGCTAACCAAGGTACTCCTCTTCTGGGAGGACAAAATACTGAATCAGTGGACACTCTTTCTCCCACTTATGTGAAAAATGTGAAATGCCAAATAACTCAGAAGTAGGAAACAAAATAGTCCTTCATTGCGCCGTCCACACCCTTCCAGATCATAGTTCCCATTAACTCTCCAATTGGCAGATCTAAGTCTTTTTTTTTTTTAAGTTTTCATTTCAATGCCAGTTAGTTAACATACAGTGTTATGTTAGTTTCCAGTGTGCAATGTAGTGATTCAACACTTCCAGACAGCACCTGTTGCTCACCAGGACAAGTGCCCTCCTTCATCCTCATCTCCTCTTTCACCCCCTCACCCCTGTCCATCTCTCCTCTGGTAACCATCAGTTTGTTCTCTGTAGTTGAGTCTGTTTCTTGGTTTGCTTCTGTCTCCTTTTTATTCTCCTTGCTCCTTTGTTTTGTTTCTTAAATTCCACATAAGAGTGAAATCATCTGGTATTTGTCTTTCTCTGACTAACTTATTTCGCTTAGCATAATACATTCTAACTCCATCCATGTCATTGCAAATGGAAAGATTTCATTCTTTTTTATACTGTGTAATATGCCCTTGTATATATATGCCATATCTTCCTTACCCATCAATCGATAGACGCTTGGACTGTTTCCATAATTTGGCTATTGTACATAATGCTGCTATAAACATCAGGGTGTATGTATCCGTTTGAATTGGTATTTTTGTATTCTTTGGGTAAGAACCTAGTAGTGCAATTGCTAGATCATAGGATAGTTCTATTTTTAACTTTTTGAGGAAGCTCCACACTGTTTTCCACAGTGGCTGCACCAGTTTGCATTCCCACTGACAGTGCAGGAGGGCTCCCTTTTCTCCACAACCTCCCCAACACCTATTGTTTCTTGTGTTGTTGATTTTAGCCATCGTGACAGGTGTGAGGTGGTATCTTATCATGGTTTTGATTTGTATTTCCCTGATGATGAGTGATGTTGAGCATCACACTCTTTTCTAGACTTCCTGGTAGGCACTTGACACCTGTTATCTATTTTAAGCACTCAGGATTCAGTTATTCCATTTTTCTGAAGAGGAAAGTGATTTTCCTGGCGTGTAAGAGACCTGCCAGGATTCTACTCACAGGGTCCAGATCGATCGCTAGACGGAGAATATGGGGACAAGACATGGAGATGTTTGGGTTGGTGCTACTCATGATTACTTACATTTTTTAAAAAATGCTTTTCTTTCTGTTAAAAAAATTCTTGGGTTGTTGGTCTGATCTTGATAAGTGGCTCTTCTTTCTGTTAAATTAAAGTAAAATGGAAAGCCAAGGTTAACTGAAGCCAGAGCTTTCTGAGATGCATTCCTGTGTCCTGCTGTCTCCTGCTCTAAGCTGCTCTCCAGCTTGGGGACTGATGGTTATACTGCCAAATAATTTCATTGTAAAAAAAAATCTTTACATACCCAAAAATACTACTGCCTCCCAATTAAAATTTGTGATATAGGGAGTTGACTGATGACCATCTCTATTGCATCTTACATGTGCTACCTTGAATGATACAGATTATTAACTTTTCCAGGCATTCCAAATGTCACTTGCTGCTGCTAAGAAAGTAATCCTTGACTACTCCACCCTGACCCTGAACTTGGCTATCAGTCTGGCTATCACATGGGACAAGATTTGGAAAAAGATTTGAGCAGAACATAAACATGTTTTTAATAAATTCTGAGCAGCAGGCTGTCTGCTTATAGAAAAAGTCTCTTTGTCAAAGGAAGAGCATATTTTGTGAAGGTACCGACTTGCTTAAAAAGACTTGTGTCTACATCTCTTTTCTCCATAATGACATCATCTATATTAGAATTATACCCCGAATGATTTTCCCTCCATTTAAATTATGAAATTAAAATTTTATTTTATTGTATTTTAAGTTATTTACTTAGAGAGAGAGAGAGAGAGAGAGAGAGAGAGAGAGAGAGAGAGAGAGAGAGAGAAAGAGAGGGTAAGAGTACAAGGGAGGGGCAGAGAGAGAGGGAGAAAGAAAATCCCTAGCAAGCAGGCTCCATACTATCAGTGCAGAGCCTGAGGTGGGGCTCGATCTCATGAACCACGAGATCATGACCTGAGTCAAAGTTGGAGGCTTAACCGACTGAGCTACCCAGGTGCCCCAAATTTAAATTTTAAGAATTCACTTTAATTAATTGGCTTTTAGAAAATAAAGTCGAAATGCAGAAGAGTTGTTAAGATACTCTAGTTTGATGCTTCATTTTATACCCTGTCCTGGCTATTTTTTGTGACACGCTATTTAACTTCTCTGCATCTCCATTTCCTCATCTGAAAATGACAATTGTAATAGTTCCTGCCTCCCTGGGTTGCTGTAAGAATTTAAAAAGTTAGCATCACATAGCAAATCAGCATGTCACAAAACAGAAAAACACATAACAAATGCTCAATAGATATTTTTGGTAGTAATTGTCATTTCGTACTTATGGTAGATAAGGAGACCAGTCCTAGATTCAAACAAATGTGCTAGATAATGGTATTTAAGATTTCAGAGCAAACAGATTCAGGGTTGTTTCTTAGCATAGCATCCAGATGGTAAACCAGGCTAATACAGAATCAGAATCACATCATAGGTTTGCTGGAGTACAAATCGCTGCCCAACTCACTGGGGATGTTCTAGGGAGCAAGACGAAACTCCTGGCCCCAAGTTGCGTCATGGTATCATCAACTCTGGACTGATCTTGAATGCCGATTTTCAACAACTGTTTGGAGGTGACAAAGCTCGTACATAAGACTATCAGGATAAATCCTAGGAGTCCATATGCCGATGATTGCAAATGCAAAATGCATAGCTCCCACATAGTCCCAGTAGAACCAAGGTTGACAAAGATTTGGCTCGTCTCTCTCTTAGAGTGGTCCTTGGTTACTGTGGAAGTTAGGCCCCCTCCCTCCTTGCATCCAGAATGACTTGCTTAATGAAGCAGAAGTTAAGTTGTAAATCATTTCTATTTGGTAGTTTTGAGCATGGTCTTTTATTGATTTCTAATCATTCATGAGGAAATGTTGACAAAAAATTAAATTTGTAAACAATGCACTGATCATAAATAAGATATTTAGGCCGAAACATTTTTTTAATCATAATCGGTTAAAAGTTTACATTTTCCTTGTAGAGATCTTCTTAATTTTCACCCTCATAATTTTTTTCTTGATCTACTATTTATATTCACCGAACAGTGACTATTTAGCTCCTATTGTATTTTTGCCCTTTGTTAGTGTTGGAAATATAACCATGCTATTTTGAGTCCTCTGAGAAGCAGATACAAGATGCTGTTGCACACGTGAGAAGTTTTCAGGACGAATCCCATGAAGGAGAAAAGTAAGGGCACAAGGAGGCAGGGAGAGCCTTCAGACCGTGAGGCATGCCTGACATCAGTGGACAGAGAGGAGAGAATGAGCATAAAAGCTTCATACCACCATGCAGGTTGGAGAAGTATCTGACCAGTCTGTTGAGTTATTCTATAGCCACAGCTGCTCATTGGAGGAGCCCCAGGTCTGGCAAGAGTGGGCAGGCAGTAGCTGAGAGCATGCCCGGGCAGTGTCACATTGGTCTGTATGCAGTGAAGGCTCCAGAGGTGCCCCCGGGACCTGTGAGTCAGTATTGCTCCCCACAGCAGGAGTGCAGAGCAGTGGGATGGCATGGGGCCACAGCACTCACAGCAGGACCCAGTCTCCTATTTCAAGAAGCTTGCAGCATGTCGGGATGCAGTGTACTGACCTTCTTGGAGACATGTCCAGGATACCTGTGTAGGCAAGTGGGAAATAACCATTTTGATGGCTTCTGGAACTAATGCTTGACTAATAAAGAGACTTGGCACAATAGCTCACCATTATTGCTGACAGAGTGTGCTTGTTGAGGGCCTATGATGTCCCAGCACCAAGGAGCATGGTGGAGTGTTGCTTCATTGAGGTGGACGGAGGGCCATCACCGCTAGCCTTCGCATGCACAAACTCAGTGCCTTTGAAACTGCCCTAGATTCTGAGCTCTTTGAAGACAAAGATGATAATTTATTTCTCTGTGTTCCCCATGCACAGTAACATTTAAGCACTTCACAGATTTGTTCTTGTCAATGGGCAACATGTTGAGACACTGGTACGTCATTATCATGATCACCATTGCAGTTGTCCCAAACCCCATCTCCTCCCATACCATCTCTCCCAGGGAATCCTTTTAGGGAACAAGAGAATCACTCTCTCATGGGAGGGCCACTCACTGCCTCGGTGTCATTTGTAAGATAATGGCTGACCACCGGTAATGAAATAGAGGACAGGTCTCCCTCCTTCCCCTGGACCTCCTTGCTTGCTGACTTGCACCTTTTCCATTATTCCTGCCGTTTGCCTCATGCCTTCTTCAGGTATGAAGGGTGCGTCTCCCCCAATGAAATCTCTCCTTGAGAAAGAACTGGATATCAAGCTTACGTGGAATTACTTCCTGGAATTGCAACTTCCAGGGCTATTTGCCCTCTGGTAGGAAAGCACCATGATTCACAATCAGGAAAAGATGAGCTAGAATTGAAATACACTCACCTTCATCCCCTCTGGGCTCTCTTCCTCTAGTTCATCCCTTTTCAATGTGGTTCACTTTGAAAATGTTTAAACACATAGAAAAATGTAGAGAACAATGTAAGAGACCACCATGGACTGTGACTCAGCTACATCAAATTTTAATACTTCACCGTGTTCACTTCATTCCTTTACAGGCATAAAGCATTGCAGGTGAGTCTCGTGAACACTTGTCCTTCACTTCCTGCTCTCACTTACCACCCCTGGGCATGTTTTTATATTTTCATATCAGACATGTGTCTCCATAAACAATGAATAATCTTGTTTTTCATGTTCTTAAGCTTAAAATACAGGATCTTTTGTTTGTGTGCACTTTGAAGGTCCCCAGATCACCCAAGGTTCAGCACTTCCCCAAGGACTGGGGGGTGCTCAGGCTCCCCATGTGACTTGTTACAGTGGGAAGGGGAGCAGGGAGGGGGAGCCATGCAGAGGGGGATGCAGAGCACAGTGAGTGAAGGGAAAGGCATGGGGGAGTGAGGTCAGGAGGAAACCAGGCAGGAGTTCCCAAGAGTGTCTCCCAGGAGTCACACAGAACACGCATGTTCCTCTATGTGTGAAGGGTTGTCCCCCAGGCAACTGGGCAGGAGCTCAGGCCCCAGAATTTTCACTGGGGGCCGCTCACATTGGTGCTCCTGCTGGCCCAGCACCCGGACTCCAGATGCCCTGAAGGACAGCAGGTTCCAGTACCAACTGCATCATTTGCAGACCTAGTGTTGTCATGCAGAGCCTTTTTTGTTATTTAGGGAATGGAGGGAACCCTCTTGAGATCTGATGCATCTTTCTAAGGACAACGGGCCCAGGCTGTACATGTTCATGCTTTTTTTGCACAGTATCTGTATTGCAGCAGCTTTTAAAAAAAGTCAATATTACTATTTTAAGATTCATCTACTTGATACATTAATTCCAGTTAGCTTATTGAATTTTTATAGTATTCTATCGATAAACGTTTAAATTATTCCCTATTTTCCCAAGTTGCAAGGAATTACAATAACCATTCTTTTAAATGTCTTCTTGGACGTCTATGTGAGTATCTCTGGGCTCTGTGCACATCTTCAACTTTTGGGAGCAACCAAAGTACTTTCCAAACTGCCTGCTTTATGACCCCACCAGAATACGTGTGACCACCTATTCCCTTGTCTCGTCACCTAGGCATGGACTGTCAGGAGTTTCGCTGATCTGAATAGAACAAGGAGAGTGTTCCCTTAATTACAGTGAGTGAGATAGACACCCGGGGAGCACGAAGCCAACAGGGCAAGGACCCAGAGCTGCTCCATGCAAGCTCAGGATATGCAAGCTCAGGACAGACAGAAGAGACGGGGTACATGCCGCTCTCCCCAGCCATTCCCAACTCTGGCAAGGGTGCTTTGAGCAATACTGAAATAGCATTAAGAGAAGTTGCACTTCCTGATCTATTACATTTATCTGTCATCAAATACTGCCAGTTTCTGGGTAAAAAATAATCAGCGTTCCTTCCTGTGATTCATACACCAGTCAGAAATCCTTGGCTTCCTAGAACTCCAATAAAAACTCTAAATAGCTCAGTAATAATTCTTAACAGTACTTTCTTTTTGGCTGAAGAACACCAGGAATATGGTGAGGCACAAAGGTAAATGTTTTGCAAATCTCTGTAAGGATTTCTAAAGGGGTTCCCTTCCCTGAATGTCCCGTGTCAGCAAGATGGGTGTGTGATGTCCATGCACACGCTTTATGGATGTTCTGGGGCTCGCCCTGGGGAGACTGAGTTCAGTAGATGAAGTGCTCACAAGCCAGCGGAAGGCAAAGCAGACCAAATCAGCTGTCCCTGAGCTGTCCTGCCCAGAGACCTGCCTCAGACACAGAGCAGGTGAGGATATCCGTGGTTTACAGGAGACCTTACCACCAAGAAGAGGAATTTATAACAATAGCAGGGGATGTTATGGGCTGAGTTGTGTCCTTCCAAAATGTATAGGGCTAAGTTCCTGCCCCTCTTTGCCTCAGAATGTGACTGTGTTTGGAGACAGGGTTTTTATAGAGGGGATTAAAATGAAGACATTCGTGTGGGCTCTACTCTGCTATGACTGGTGTCATCAGGGGAGATCAGGACACAGGGAATACAGGAGGACGCAGAGAGGAGACGGCCATCTACAGCCTGGGAGGAGGCATCAGAAGGAAGCAATGCTTCCAGCATCTTGATCTTGGACTTCTAGGCTTCAGAACTGTGAGAAAATAATATATTTCTGTTGTTCAAGCCACTGAGTCTGTGGTACCCTGTTGCGGTGGCCCAGGGATCCCGATGTGGGATGGAGAGACAGGAAGACAGGAAGGAGCTGGACTCAGAAAAGATGTGCAGGAAGAGGGGAAGGTGTGGAGGGGGGAAGAGTCTAGCTGGTGTCGGTCTCCTCTGATGCTCATCCCACTCCCCCCTCCCTGTCTCTCAGTCATGCAGCGGAACACGTGTGTTAGGCAAGCCCCATGTTTCACAGGGTAGAGCTCTAGGCGCCCAGTGAGAAGGCTGGCATCCTCCGCCTGGCCTGGGGTTCAGAGCCCCCAAGGCAGGAATTGGGTGGGTTCCACGTGGACGTGGAGCCACCCCGAACAAGCCGAGGTGCTGGGGTAAGGAAGGGCAACACTGGGGCAGCCATGAGGGTGAGCTGGAAAGGCTGCCCTAGGCAGGAGAAGGTCCAAAACATCAGGTTGGGGCTGAGCAGATTGCACGGTGGTGGAGAGGGTGGTGGGATGACTTCCAGGGCAGCGGCGAGGACGTCCACACTGTGGGGCCAGGAGGGGCGAGCTGGGGGATATTTTGGGGGAGGTGGCCTCTGTGAGTCTTGTGGAGATGCGTCTATGGTGTCTGGCCCAGAGCACCCCACCATTGGCCTGGGTGTTTTAATCTCTCTTCTTTGAGCTCAACTGAAGGCTCTGAGCAGTAGACCGGCACGTTCAGGGTCAGATCCCAGTTTGCTCCTTGGACCAACAGCTTCTGAATCAAGCGAGGCATAGGCTAAAAATTGGATTTATAGCCACACATGAGACCTACTAAATCAGACTTCCTGGGGTGAAATCCAGGAATCTAAATTTTTAACAAGCTCTCCAAGCCATTTGGAGACACACTGGGGATTAAGAATCATTGACTGGGTGTCTGGAGGAGGAATGTGGAAGTTGCTGGCAAAGACTTTGCCTGCCCTGTCTCTCCTCTCTTTGTTGCTTTCAACCTTCCTCTAAGAGCAACGTCTTGGTTATTTTGCAAGGTTATATTCCCTAGTCATAGAAAGTGAGTGCGCGCAGGTACATGTGTACATAAGACTGTTTCCTACGAAACCCTTGAGAATCTGCTACGTGAAACCAACACTGCTTCCCTGGGGAGACTGAAGGGAGCAAAACAAAGCAGCTCAAATGAAAGAATCAGAAGAGCAGAGCAGTTTGGATTAATAAGATGCTCAGTAAGGCTAATCTGTAGTCCACTAAGGTCAAAATCAGGCATTCCGGGCCCTTTTCAGAGCCCTTTTCTCTTTTCCAGGAGGAAAACAGGCAGCTCTCCTGTGGGCAGGGGCCGATTTCAAGTGGAACGAGGTCCCTTCCTCTGACTTTGCCACGGATGAAGCCCTCATCATTGGGTCTCCTGTGTCGGTGACTATGTTGGCTGTTCCGGAGACAGAGCGCATTGCTCACAATGCACAGCACCTTGTGTGTTGCTCGGCAGTGCACTGGCCTCACTGGCATTGCTTCCTTACAGAATTGAGGCACATGCACCTGTGATGTCTGTTCTCTCCAGAGGCTTTTAAAAGGGAAGGTGGTCATGGCTCAAGCAACGATGGAAGGAGGGTTCTGACAGTGACACCTGGGATGATACAGGACTCAGGACCATGGGGAGCAACGTGTGAAGGAGAAGCTATTGCCATTCTCTGGGCCAGTTCTAATCTGTCATTGCAGGGTACTGTTATCTTTCACTGGACCATACACTTCTTACAATTCATTCTGCTTCTCTGAGGCTGTGTGTTGAGCATCTGTCAGCTCATTCCTTGGACCGTTTCTGCTCTTTGTTCAACCAAAATCACAAATAGATCAGGGAGGAAATCTGTGTCCACCGGGCTTGGTGGCTGTGACTTCCCACAGACATCTTTATGGCATTCAGGAATGTTTGTAAAGTGACTTGGGGCTTGAAAGCTCTGGAATAGTATCAGTAATATTATTACTACTATTTTCACTGATTCAGACCATCTGTGTAAGTGTAGCAGGGAATTTTGTCAGATGGCTGTTGATGTCCGTACCCACTGCTCTTTCTTACAAGGGGAGGGCATACCTGCACCAAAATATCCTCTCTGCCAAGCTGCTAGCCCTCCAGGAGCAGCTTGAGTTCTTGGGTTCTTTCCAGTGAGGAGACATTCATTCATTGGTCATTAAGACAGATACTTCGTTGGGCCATTGGATTCAAGGATGGGCTAAATTGGGGTTGGTCTCTGCCATTTTGGGCTAACACTTTGGTGAGGAGACACTCTAATGTGTGTCTCCATCAATCAATCAGTCAATCACAGTGAAGAATATATTAGACGTGCTCTTTGGAGAAACAGAAGACACTGAAAACATGTAGCTCAGAGCCGGAATTCCCTGTGAATAAGAGAAGGTCCAGTTATTGAGACGCCCGCACTCTGGGAGTAGATGGTCTGCGAGATCACACTGGACCTGGGAAGACCAATTAGGTGAAAGAAACGCCCTTGTAGAATAGCAAGGTGTGTGTGGCAATAGTGAGCTGTGGGTTGATTTGACAGGACTTTGGCAGGTGAGGACAGGAGTTGCTGTGGAGTTGACACTGGGAGAGGAGAGGGAGACACCAAGGGTCATGCTGGGGCTGTGGCTTATGCAGTTGGTAAGTGGTGGTGCCCTTCCCTGAGGAGGGAATGTTTGGGGCCATGCTCATGGTTTGGAGGAGCAAGGGTGGAGGTGATGAGTTCACTTGGTGGGTGTCTGGTGGGTGTCTGGTGGGTGATGAGTTGAGGTTACCTTGAGACATCCAAGTGAAGACACTGAGCCAGCACTTAGACATGTGGGTCTAGAGCTCCGTAGGCAGGTCTGTGCCTGGAAGGCTCACTTGGGGATTTTTAGAGGTAATTCTACCATGCTTAACATTGCCTCTGGCATCTGCATCATTTAGCACCACCATGTCAACTGTTTTAGTCACCAGCTCCATTGCACCCAGAATTTCTGTGAATGAGGACCTATACTCTGAGAATACCACCTGCTTTGTGATATTTCTTAAAGACCACTCTGCCATGAAGAGGTGGACTGGATGTGCACTGCTGCAAGTGGGGAGCCCACGTATGATGCTATTCTGATCATCTGGGGGAGAGATGTGGTAGGCGAGGACCCCTGGCCAGATGAGGACAAGGGAGAAGATGGCTTCGGTTACGTTTTGCAGGTGGAGCTGATAGGATTTGCTTATAGGTGGGATGTAGGATATGAGAAAAAGACAGAAATCAAGAATAATTTTTAGATGTTTTGTCTGAGCAACTAGGACAATGGTGCTCCAATGCACACAGGTCGGGGAGACTGGAGGGGCAGCAGTTTGGGGAGAGGTGTGCCGTGTTTGAGATGCCCATGTTTACATCAAGGGGGCTATTAAAGAGAGGGCTGGCTGGAGTCCATTGCTGAGGAGGAAAGGCTGGCTCCTTGTGTAACCCAGCACACAAGGGACATCTGAGGGAATAGAGGGTCCCAAATATTGGGATTGTAGTTGCTGAAGATGTAGTTTTTGAGATGATTCCTTTGGAACTGGGATAGGGGGTGTGGGTCTCAGGTCCTAGCTCTCTCTCCTCTCCTTCCTGGGTCTACACACACATAATTATTGAGATAAGTGAGATTGAAATGATTGCCAATGGGGACCTAAGTACTTCCATTAATCCTGTTAGCTCCTCCTTTCCTCTTCCTTCTAAGGCATCTGAGAGGGAGGCCAAGCACCAAAGAGGACTGGCCTTGTCATGAGCATCTGTCCAGATGGGAGTGAAAGCTTTCTACCAGAGCTCAGTGCATGGCCCCACCCCCAAGTTGGCCTTATGTAACTGATTCAGGGACTGCTTGATCTTTGGAAAATCCTGGAGCTGGAGAAGACACAGTCCAAATTAATCTTTCTGTTCCTCTAATGGCCTGCCTGTTGGCTGCTGTGGCCACCTGCTTCTCTTCTTACCATTATCTCCAGAAATATCCTACTTTCTGTATGGATCACCCAACTCCACCACTCATACTGTCCTAACAGCCAGTGGGATTCTGTCTCAGAACCCTGGACTTTACCGGCAGGACCCATGAGAGGACAGGGGCTCTGGGGAAAGTTCATAGAGGTGGCAAATGTGTTCCCTTAGCTGTTTCTTTTCTGTTGTCATGGACTTTAATGCATATGTTCTATCTGATCTTTCTGGATCAAAGGGTTTTCTATGCCGTGTACAAATGTAGTTACTTGTAAAACTGTGGCCCATACTTACTGTAAAATACCTCTTAGTTCTCATGATAATCAATATGTAGAAATGGTAGGAGTGACCTGTGACCTTGTGTTTAGCTGTTGGCTGTGTTTTATTTTTGTTTACTTATTTTTATTTTAAAAAAGTTTTTAATGTTTATTTATGAGAGAGAGAGAGAGGGAGAGAGAGAGGGAGAGAGCGAGGGAGAGAGCGAGGGAGAGAGAGAGAGAGAGAGAGAGAGAGAGAGAGAGAGAGAGAGAGAGAGAGAGAGAGAACATGAGCAGGGGAGGGGCAGAGAGAGAGAAAGAAATACAGCCTATTTCGGATTCCATTGGGTGTGTTTTATTGGTTGAGTTCCCAGATGTCAGATTTCTCTAGTGTCATGACCTACCTTCCATGAAGGGCTGGCTGCATGGACCTCTTCTGCAGGAAGCCAAGCTGGGTTTGGGCTACATCGTACAAAGACATATTTGATTGTATATGTTCCTAGCAAATGGTTGGCAAATTCCAGTCCAGAAAACTTGCCAGATAGGCCAAGCCTAAATTCAATGTCTCCCTTTGAAGAGAACAAACCAAACATTGAGATGGACATCTACAGTCTATAGGAGTGTTCCTTATGTGGCTGGGGTACACATAAGGCTCAAGTGCAGGCCTTGTGTGCAAGAACTCTGGGACGGACTTGGAGTGCGGTCATCAAGGTCAGGCATTGGTCCTTCTAGGACCTCAAGAGCCTGTGACCTTGGGGCCCTGGGCTGGGCGGTCTCTGATCACTTCTGGGGAAGCCCACACCTTCTATGTCTCAGTCAGCCATGTGGGCCTTCAGCAGCCCAAGTCCACTGCAGATGGGGAAAGTAAGTAACTAGCTCCAGGTGTCCAGGGTCCTGTGCAGCTTCTGGGGGGTGAGCCGTTAGGTACAGATCAGAACAAGCTGGGGCATTTCTGCCAGTTTCCAGTCCTGACCTCCATCCAATCTCTAAGTCACTGGACTATCTTTCTTTAATATTTTATTTTGTTTTTATTTTTTAAATGTTTGTTTATTTTTGAGAGACACAGAGCACAAGCAGGGGAGGGGCAGAAAGGGCAGGACAGAAGATTCGAAGCAGGTTCCTCACTGACATCAGAGGGTGAGATCATGACCTGCGCTAAATCAGAAGATTAACCGACTGAGCCACCCAGGCACCCCACTGGACTCTTTTTAAAGCATTATGGGGTGAACAAATTCAGACATTTTACAGTTTTGATGTAAAAGTCTTCTCTTTCTTCTCTGTTCCCTCTTTTCTCTTTCTCCTTTTCTTCTTCCTCCTCTTCCTTCCTGGAATCATTTCCCTCTCTTCTCTGGCCACAAGTTCATCTATAGAGTCCTCGGAATGAGGTTTCATGGTATTTGCAGCGCTGTGAGGCTGGGTGACATAAATCAAATCAAATTGGTCTTGATTTTCTGCTGTACCTTTTGGGGACTTTTTCCTGCACTCTTTTCTCTGATTGATTTAAGACAAATGATGCTATCTTTAATTTGCAAGTTCCCGACTTCAGCATTGCTCCCGATTGAATATCCCGTGACCTAATACTTCTCCCGAGAGGAGTTTCCCTTAAGGTCATTAACACAATGATACCAAAAGTCATTTTCGAAATCAAATTTATTCCCATTGCTATAAATCTTCATTTTGATCCCCACAAGAGCTTCTTGGAAATCACTCATGGTCTGTTTCAAATTCAATTCAGTAAGATTTGACGTCGTTTTCAAAGGTCCTCAGAACAACAGGACCGAAACTCATCGGATATTGTCCACGCACCCCAACAGAATTATTTCTTACGTTATGTTCATTTACTTTCTGGATTAATTTTATGGTGGAAGAAACTGACTGCTGATTTCTTCTGGGAAACACATAAGGAGTCCAGATTTTAATATATTCCTTCCTTCTGCCAAGAAAACTTCACAAAGTCTCAATTTTGTGAGTATATATAACCCAGCTCTCAGAATTCATTTGTGCAGTAGCCTGAATTCAATCCATAAAGCCACATCCTAAAGTCCCTGGGTATGCAGAACTCTCGCTAGGGTTTAAATTAATTGATAAATAGTTGCATCTTTAAGTTTCAGATTATTTTAGGAAGTGCACGGGGTGGCTGTGATTTCTAAGGTGGTTTGTGATGAATGACTATCTTTAACGAAGAGATTTCCACCAATCTGGAAACCCTTGCTTACTTATCTCCTCGTTATGAGTAAAAATAGATACTAATAAAGCCACCAGCAAGATGACCTAAACCTTGTAGCAGCTAAAGAAACCACAATTCAGCTGTTAGAAGTTGTAGGCAACAAGCTGGTTGCTAGGAGGCCTGGGCCTCCAATAAAGAGCCCAGAAGTGCAGGGCGGCCACTGGGGGCTCAGTTGGGAACGTCCCCAGCAGTCTCCCTTGGGGGACTCTGCCCAGCTACTCTGGGGAGACCTTTTCTTCTGAGTAGACTGATTCTGTAAACCTTAACCATTGCAAGGTACGAGATACATGCCTAATGCTCTTGATTTTGGCCCAAAGGAGTCCCTGCATTCTTTCCTTATCAGGTGTAGTATCAGGTTTCCCATTCGCTAAGTAAGATCAATGCAAAACCACAGCTGGGAACACTGGGGGCTCACAGGAAGCTGGGATGGCCACGTGACAGACTGAAATGATCGGGAGTGGGTGGAAGGGAGGCCCGCCTCTCTGGGTTTGGTCCTTCCTGAACTCAGGCGCCAGACCCTCTCCTGTCCCTTCCCACCCACTGGAATGTAGGTGAGGGAGCCACAGGGCAGAACCAATCTGGATTTCTGCCTGAGCTCATGGAGCAGAGTGGTTCCCCTGCCCAGGGCTGGGCAGGACGCGATGGGTTCATGAGGAACTTCCTTTTCAATGCACTGCATTTTGGGAGTTCTCAGGCGAGAACTTACTAACACGTACTCTAATGAACACGCTGAACGAGTTCCTAAGGCCTTTGTAACAAGCACCACAGACTGGGTGGCTTAGCTCACAGAGATTTATTATCTCATAGTGCTGAAGGCAAAGGGCAAACTTAAGGCAGCATGGCCATGATCTTCTGAAACCTGCCGGGAGCCTTCCTTGCCTCTCAGCTCCCGAGGGTCCGCTGGAACCCTTTGGCGCTCCTTGGCTTGTAGATGGGTCACGTCCACGTTCATCTGGTGCTTTTCCTGTATCTCCATATTGTCTTCCCTCGATGCAGGTCAGCCTCTGTGTCTGAATTCCCCTTTTGATGAGGACACTGGTTGCCTTGGTTTGGAGCCCACCATGATGACTTCATCTTGACTTGATTATCTCTGGAAAGACCTCATCTCCGAATATGGTCACATTCTGAGGTGCTGGGTGTTGGGACTCCTACATATCTTCTTGGGAGACACAGTTCAACCCATAAGACCCACCAGTGTTTATTGGGGCCTCCCGGCGCTCCAGGCATTTCTCGGAGCATTTACACACATGGCCTTATTTCATTATTGTGGTGCCTTCGTGAAGAAAATAATCTTGCTGCCCCTTTGTAGGTGATGACACAGGGATACAGAAGTGTGAGGTAAGGCTCCAGGTCACACACACTAGAGGCGAGCACTGTGTGCATGTCCAGAATCCGCACTGGTCTTTTCCATCTCCCAGGAAGGAGCTCTGGCCATCAGCAAGGAGAGAAGCAGATTAGATGAGGCTGTCCATGGGGATCCTGCACCCCACCTAATACTCCCTGATGACTTGAGACATGAGACTGCTTTATTCTGAGAGGCTGTAGGGAGATTGTAATACACTCATGCTAATGGAGGAGAGTGGACCAGGAGCTTCCGGCTCTGGTCTTTTGGGGGCCTCAGGCAGGTCACAGTGCACTTCCCTGTGGGTGTGGATTACCTTTGTATGTGGTGGGCTCTTGTGTAACATTCTGGAGTCTCTTTGTGGCCACCTCTGTGTCTTTTCCTCTGGGGGCTTCCCTTTCTGTGTCTGCCTAGCACCCATGGGTTTCCAAAGGGTCAGAGTTCAGCTTGGTGTAAGAATCCAGGCTCTTGGACCTACCCGGAAGTGAGTATACTGTGCGGGGTGTGTAGTGTGAGCTGTGGCTGAAGGGTCCCACGGGGGCTGGATCACAGAGAACTGCAATGCCAGTGGGCAGCCGTGGGCCGTTGGGAGCAAGATCCTCACTCGTGTTCTTAAGGCTTCTTGGTACCCTGGAGCCCCTGAGTCAGCTTGCCCCGCGGCACACTGTAAAGATGACATCCCCCGATTAAAGCCCAAGGTGGGGCAGTTCCGGCCTTTCTTGGATGATGACCTTTTGCCATATCCCGAACCCCCGAGAGCTCCTCCTGAGTTGCCCACCGCCCCCACATACCTCCTCTCAGCCTGTAAGCTTTTGAAAGCAGTTTCAATTACAAATGACATCAGATCTAAATCAGGATCTGAGGAAAGCAGCCTGCTTTTAATCAATCACTCCAGTTGACTGCTTTATGCGTCTACTGGCAAAAAATAGATCCAGTCCATTTACTAAGGTTGCCCAGCCAAGGAGCGAGCCTGACCCGTGAATTCTTCACTCGGGAGCGGCAGACACCTGCAGCGTGGTGGGGAGCTCCCGGGGCTTCTCCACGGGACCGTTTGTGACCATGGGTTTCTGACTGACACTTCTCGTTTACAAGGTGACCCGAGCACAGAACCTTTTAATTAGCCCACAGATCCAGAGCGCTTTGTGTGGGTGACTGTCAGTTGCTTTGCCTTCCGCGGCCCTCGGTTGCCAAGGCAACCCTCTCCCAACAGCAGATCAGGCTGCGCAGGGCAGCTGAGAGACAGGCAGCCCCGCACCAGCTCCCAGCCAGATAGTAAATATTCATGATGAGACCGGGAGGTTAAAAACTGCATTGCCGATGAGTTTTATTATTCAGGGTCAGCATTACGCAGTGCCGGGAGGGGGGGGGGGAGGAGAAAGGAAGCTTGTTTGTCTTAAGGCTAAAACACAGAAGCAAAAGTACTGAACTCTCGAAAAATTACGCAGAAAGTGTGAACACTCCTCAGCTGTTGTGTCTCGACTTGATTAATATCAAATATTTCCATGGAGGTACAGATATGGAATTATCTATTAACACATAATATCACTGTAATATTGTCTTGCCCATCTAATTGTTTAATAGTACAGAGTCACAAGGGAATGTGATTAAAAAGCTGAGATCCAGGCAACATGTAATTAATAGTCTTCTGAGCGGTAGGGGCACATTCCAGCTGCCCTGTCCTCATGATCATGTTTATCCCTTCCTGTGAGGACATTTTGGGGTGAACAAAGCTGAAGGCAGATGCTATGTCTATTACAAAACAAACACAACATCTGCCTCTCCGAGGCACTGCTGATATTCCTTTTTTAGACAGTTCCAGAAGAGAGTAATGGGAACCAGTCACAGCCCAGCTCAAGTAAGACCTTTCTCCTTCTGATGACATGGGCCCTCGATTCATGGAGGACTCTCAGGTTCTGGTTGGTTCCACTGCTGGTTGGCAGGGCAAGGCTGGTGCCAATGCCCGCTGTAACCTGGCCCACAGGGTGCAAAAGTGGGCTTCTTTTCACCAAAAGATTTAGTCCTGAGAGGGAATCATAAATTGCCAATTGAATCCTTACATCCTCATAGGAAAGTCATTCCATAGTAACGGGGCTGCTTCAAGATAGAGGAAAGATTTGCCAGATCAATACTTGTAGGAGGGTTTCATTAAGTGTTAAATAACTATTGTAATTACATCACCTGCAGCTTACTTGATTATTTAACTCAGTCTGTTGAAGAATTAATTACTGTTTAATCAGTGCTGTCATTTAGAGGACAGACATAATCACCGAGGTTCTGTGCTGGTAATGGCACAGTACATTCTTTTTCTCGGTCTGGTGTGGTCTCACAGCCAGAGGCCACGTTCCCATCTGCACCCTGGATCTTCCAGATCCAGACGAGTGTGGGCTGGGTGTTGGCTGGGCACCTACAGGGAGCCACTCAAAGTGTGCCTGCAGGTCACAGGGGGACACTGCCTGTCCTGGTGCCATTTCTAGGCCCTGGATGGAAGGGGTGGGATCGTCTTCGATAGCAAATGTCACAGGCGATGCCTGCAGTTTGTCAAGGCTGCAGGAGATAGAAAAGCCAAGCCATATTTTAGAATTTCCAGTGGGCCAGTATTGCTTGAAAGGAAAAGCTGATAAATTTTAAAACATCCGTTCTGCGAAAGAAACTGTCAAAAGAATGCAAAGGCAAGCCACACATTAGAAGAAAATATTTGCAAAAGACTCATATGATATATCCAAAATACACAAGAACTGGTAATATTGAACAATAAGAAAATGAACAGCCTATTAAAAAATGGGCAAAAGAGCTGAACAGACACCTCACCAAAGAAGGCGTGAAGATGGCTAATAAGCATGTGAAAAGATACCCCACATCCTATGTCATCGGGAAGTATAAACTGAAAGATCAGGGAGATACCACCGCACACCTATTAGAAGGGCCCAGAGCCAGAACCCCGATGACACCAAATGCCGGCAAGGACGTGGAGCGACGGGCACTCTCGCTCACTGCTGCTGGGAAGACACCATGGTGCAGCCACTTTGGAAGACAGTTTGGCAGTTTCTTACAAAACTGAAGATACTCTTGCCGTATGTTCCAGAATTCATGGTCCTTGGTATCTGCCCAAAGTAGCTGAAAATTTATGTCCACACAAAAACCTGCACACAAATATTTATGGCAGTTTTATTTATAATTGCCCAAACTTGGAAACAACCTTCAGTAGGTGAATGGATAAGTAAACTGTGATATGTTCAGACAATGGAATATTATTCAGTGCTAAAGATAAATGGGCTCTCAAGCCATGAAGAGATGTGGGAGAGCCTCAAGGCTCTTCTAAGTGAAAGAGGCCAGTGTGAAATGGTCACATGCTGTAGGATTCCAACTGGATGGCATTCCAGAAAAAGCAAAACTGTGAGACGGTAAAATTGTTGCTGGGGCTTGGGGGCGGCGCGAATAGGAGGAGTACAGAAAGTGTCTAAAGCGGTGAAACTATCCCGTGTGGTGCCATAATGGTGGATTCACACCGGTGTCTGTTTCCGGAACCCACAGAGGCACAGCATCGAGAGTGAACCATATATAAACTGGGAACCCGGGTGATAGTGGTGGGTCAGTGTGGGTTCACTGTTCCAACAAATATGGCTGCTCTGAGGCGGGATGTTGAGAGTGGGGGGCTTATACATATGCGGGGGTCAGGGATATGCAGGATCCCCATACTGCCCATACAGTTGTTCTGTGGACCTAAAACCACTCATAAAATAAGGCTGATTAATTAAAAAATAATACACAGGAGAAAAGGCATGTCATTGAACAGAATTACCATGGAGACTTCAAGATGACTGAAGAATTGTCCCCTTTAATTGTGTACAGCTACATATTTGTGGCCCCCCGCACAGAGCTGACCAAGGCTTTGACTCATCATGTAAGACAAATGTACATGCAGGTGAGGACTGACGGGTGCAGCTGGCTTCTTTTCATTTCTCGTGAGCCTGCTAGAAAAATTACGACACTGGTCGAGGGCTCTGGCCAGATCATGGTGGAGTTTCCAAGCATTTCGGGTTCTGTTGGCCAGACAGACCTTGAAGAAATATCACCATGGAAGTTTCAAACTCTGAGAAAGGAGGAACATCTTTCCACAGCATCTGCAAGCATCTGTTTTGTGGGTAGTGAATGGTTTCTCCTGTGGGTGGTGTGGGGCACCAGAGTTAAATCAAGTGACACCTAGAAAATGCGAAGGAAGTTTTTCTATGGAAAAATTTTCAATTACATTCAATATACTCAATTCACCCAGTTGTAGGCTATAATTTATTGAGTACCTCAGAATCCCTGTGCCAGGGCTATATTTTTATAACAACCACATGGGAAAGTATCACCCTCCCTCTTGTAAATGAGAAACGGGGCTCAGAGAGGCTATGTGACTTTCCCAAGGCCCTACAGTGGGGATTCCAATTCTCTGGCTAACTCCAAGGCCGATGTGATTCTCAGCGCACCTCCTGTAGTTTCCAGCCCACTCTGACTCAGCACGGGGAAATGCCAACCCAGCCACTCAGGGTTTTTTAAGCCAACTGGCAGACGTCGTTGACCATCTTCCAGAAGGGCCTGCAGTAGCTATTCTAAGTCTATGTGGTGATGACATAAATTGGGATAGAGCCAAATGTTGAAGTCAAGGCTCTCTTTCCTTCACCTAAGAGACACATGTGTTGCCAGTGGCCGTTCTAGCTCCATTTCCTGCCCCCCGCCCACCTTGGTAAACAAATGTCTGATTCAGGGCATCCTGGGATTCCTAAAAACCCCTGCAGCACTTGGCAGTTTGCAGAGAATCTCCACCGAGGATGCTAGAATCTTGGAATGCACGTCATCCAAAGATGGGAATGCTGTCTCTCTCCCACAGCAAGAGAGACCAATCGCTCAGCAGCCCACTTTATTTTCAGCAACTCCAAGTGTGAGGAGGCTCTTCCTTTATGGTTAGGGGAGACTTCCATCCTTGTATGTCCTCTCATCCATGGCTGTTCTGCGTTTATATCACACAGAATAAGTCTGCTCTCCATTACCTAGCAGTCAGACGGCCAATTGGCCATAGGGTTCAAGACGTTCCTCAGGCTTCCTCAGCTGTTTTCTCATGTGCTGAGGTGAATAGACAGATCATCATCCCAACCAAGCCTTGAATTAAGAACTCCATTTTGGTGACGACCATGGACAAGACTACTGCCCTTTGAACAAGTTTCCTCCGAGTCCTAAAATTTCAACTCACTCTATGGACAAGACAGGCATGGGTGGTGCTGGATATATGTACAAGCCAGGCAAATTCAAGGTCATCCTTCAATCAAGAAGTGAGAGATCTTATTCCAGCCACCCCCGGCTGGACCATCCCCTTGGCCTAGACTCTCCCTAACTTCCATGCCTGTTTTACTTATTTTCTATCATTGTCCATTGCATCCCAGTGAGGACCATCACACAATCTCAGCCTTGCTGGGCTCAAAGTGGGACAGGCTGACTTAACTCATGCAGATATTAGCAAGAATGTACAAAATGCTTAATCCTCAGTTCCACAGTTATAAGGGGATTCAACAAATCAACTGGTATTTCCACTTTAATATTAAGGTACAGAAATGCTATGCATATTTTGTCTCAAAAGTTAATAAATCCAACTGCCCCCGACTTCTCTCACTGTAGCTGTTTTATCTCTAAACTGTAAAGAAATATGAAATAACCATTTTTCTTTACAGAGAATTTATTGATTTTTGTAAAATATATTTTTCTTTTTTTTCCCATCTGCATTAGATCCCTCATTAATACAGAGTATGACTTGATCCGGAAGTTTTTTAGTAAGTACAATGATACATTTAAAGGTGTAATTCACATTTTTTCCACTGATGACCATCTGGTATTTCAATAGCTCTTCTTATGTGGATGTAGGGGAAAAGCTTTTTCTTCAGCAAGCAAGATAAACAGCTGACTCACTCCTCACCTCTAATTGTAATTCACTGAAATACTGTATTCGTGGCACCTGATATCTTTTTGTTACTGCTTTAACTGTAAGATGAATGGGGTCGCTGCCTTTGTACCAGCGAAGCCTGATGTCTTAGGAGGTCTGAATCCCGGAAGAGATGACAGATCAGCAAATAGGCTCATAAATGCACATTATACGTGCCTTGGAAAAGATCGTAACAGGCGCACGGTTTGTGAGGCTGCTTAAATGCAGTCTAATTTCAAGATTCACATACTGGTATCTTCTAAAAAGTTCAGAGGAAGAAGAGAGGCTTGCTGCACTGAGAGCTGCAGCATGCATAAATTGGCAGGGGGACCACACAGGCAGGACCCTTCTGAATGTAAGATGATCTGTATTTCAGCCATTACGGTCTCCTGGTATAAATGCGGAGCGATTTCAGTTCTC
This sequence comes from Suricata suricatta, assembly GCF_006229205.1. Lineage (NCBI taxonomy): Eukaryota > Metazoa > Chordata > Mammalia > Carnivora > Herpestidae > Suricata > Suricata suricatta. The sequence continues at coordinate 143,695,229 of NC_043705.1, forward strand.
CCGTCCCTGCAGGAGAGCCAGACATGTTTTGGCATCCTCATGTGAAATGTGCAGACTGTGTTCAACGGGACATTTTACCCTAGATTTGTTAACCTAGCATAATGAGAATCTATAATGCAGACGGAGCTTCACGTTTTGTAGCTGGGCACAGGGTGCATGAGATCGAGTGCACATTTTCTTGGCACGGAGCATGAATCATGATTTCTCTAATGGGCTGCAGTTCCCTGTAAAATACTTCCTATTTGTTGAAAGTACATATTAAATTGTTAACAGTGTATTTCTCTGCATTTCTCCAATTATTATTTTATGGCAAGAAATGAAATATGGATTGCAGTCATAAAAGCCTTTATACTAAGCATCAATTCAAAACAGTTTGCTGCAGCAAGGCATGGATCAAGGGATGGATCAGGTGCACCCAGAAATCCCAAAGCCCCAAACTGCAGACAACCTGTTGGCTGTAGTCTTTTGGGCCCAGGCCGCTAGCCCAAGACTGGTTTGCCAAACTTGGCTCTGGGTGGGCTATGAACCCAAGTAATGGCCACATCCCATGTGAATGCAGTTAGACTCGGTACAGCAGCTGGTAGAGGCGGGTGAGTATGTGTGTGTGTGCATGTGCTGTGTGACAAGCCTGTGATTCATGTGTAATTTGACTCTGCAGTTTCCATGACACCCTGTGATGCTTGTGATTCTCTCTATGGAGATGAGCTACATTTGCTGCTGTCACTACTTTGAACCCTAACATCCGAGCTGCACAGACACGCAGCCATGGATGCGAAGGGGGGGGGTTGGTTAACCACAGTGGACCTAGGAAGAGGGAGAGTGTCAGGACTGCATGGGAAACCTTGGGGGTGCAAAGAAGTCTAATACTGGAAATAACTGGCTAGGCAACTCCAGGCATGCTGCCCATCTAAGTCCCTTGAAGCTGAGTAGAACCACAGACTAGTTTGCTTGGCTGTCATTTGAAGTAACACAACTGGTTGTTGCTGGCTATCCTTGGTGATACTTGGCCTCCTTACCCGTGATTGTATCAGGCCAATTTCTGCCTGAATCTTTACATAGTGTCCTGTGTGTGTGTGTGTGTGTGTGTGTGTCTGTGTGTGTTTGTGTGTCCAAATTTCCTCCATCTAGGAATAATCATTGAATTAGGGCCTCCTCTAACCCACTATGACCTCATCTTAACTCGATGACAGTGGCCTCCCCTCCCACTGATACATCCACCATCAACTTCTGCTTCAACTCATGTTACAGGGTGACATTTTAAGAGTCTCCCCATCCCAAAAAATTTTAGCACTATTTTGGAGGCAAAATTGACGTAAAATAGTACACATATTTAATGTACAAAATTTGATGAGCTTGGAAATACATAAACACCCATGTATGTACACAAATCAAAGTAACATACATTATCTGTCACCTCCAATATTTTCTTTATGCCCCCTCCTTTGTGGCAAGGATTCTTAACATGGGACCTTCTCTCTTAACAGATGTTTCAGTGTATAATACAGGACCGTTAATTGCAGATGCTGTGTCAGACAGGAGATCTCTAGAACTTACTCATCTCGTATGACTGAAACTTTATGCCGGTTGAACAATGCCTCATTTTCCTCTCCCTGCCATCCCTAGTCACTGTGATTCTATTCTGTGCTTCCGTGAGTTTCACTATTTCAGATATCGCTTATAAGTGCGATCATGCAGTATTTGTCGTTCTGTGACAGGCTTGTTTCACTCACCGTGATGTCTTTCAGGCTTGCCATGTTGCAAATGATAATATTTCCTTTTTTAAGGCTGAATAATATCCCACTGTGTGTATATTACATTTTCTTTATTGATTCATCTGTCAATGGACATTTGGGTTGTTTCCATATCTTGCTTACTGTGAGTAATTCTGCAAGAACATGGGCATGCAGATAGTTCTTTGAGATTCTTATTTTAGCTCTGTTGGGTATATGCCCAGAAGACCAATGGAACAAATAGAGAGGCCAGAAATAAATGCACGCATGTACGGTCAACTGGTTTTCAACAAAGGTGCCAAAAATATATAATGGTGGAAGAACAGTCTATTCAAGAAATAGTGTTGGGAAAACTAGGGATCTAATGTAAAAGAATGAAATTGGATCCCTATCTTACTCCATATTTAAAAAAAAGCACCATAAAACCCCACCCAACCTCAGAACGGATTAAAGATGTACATGGAAGACTTTAAAGTAAAAATGTCTAAGAAAAAACATAGGGGGAAAGCTTATGACATTGGCTTTGGCAATGACTTCTTGACTATGACACCAAAGGCACAAGCAATAGAAGAAAAATTAGACAAGCGGAACTATGTTAATCCAAAAAGCCTCTGTGCAGCAAAGGAAACAACAGAATAAAAAGGCAACATAGAGAAAGGGAAAAATATTTACAGACTATGTATCTTGTAAAAGATCAATTTCCAAAATATACAGGGAACTCTCACAACTCAACAGTGAAACAAACACAAAACCAACCCCTCTCCCAAATCTGATTTTGAAAATGGGCAAGGGACTTGAATAGTTCTCCAAAGAAGTCACACAGAAGACCAACTGGTGAATGAAAAGATGCTCAACATCACTCATCAGGGAAATGCAAATCAAAACTACAACAAAATGTCACCTCACACCTTTAGGATAGCTATTATTGAAAAAAGACAACAAAAATTGTCAAGGGTGTACAGAAATTGTACACTCTTGGTGGGAATGTCAAATTGTGCAACTGCTATGGAAAACAATAGGGAGATTCCTCAAAAAATTAGAAATGTAACCACCACATGAGCTAAGCAAAGTCAAACGAAGGATTTGCTTGCCTTGTCCACTTTCATCAAAACTACAAATAGGACAATACTCTTTTTCCAAATAAGGTCAAATTCACAGGTTCCTGGAGACATTGATTTTGAAGGGATGCTATTCAACCCACTACAGACTACATATCTCATTCTTACCAATGGACTGAGGTGGAATTAATGTGTGTCACTTCCTTCTTTTATTTATAAAAATTTTTATGTTTATTTTTGAGAGAGAGAGAGAGAGAGAGAGAGAGAGAGCGAGCACAAGTGGGGGAGGGGCAGAGAGAGGGAGACACAGAATGTAAAGTAGGCTCCAGGCTCTGAGCTGTTAGCACAGAGCCCGATGTGGGGCCCCAACCCATGAACCATGAGATCATGACCTGAGCTGGAGTCTGGTGCTTAACTGACTGAGCCACCCAGGTGCCTTAATATGTGTCACTTCTGAGCTGCAGCACTTACTTGATAGTTGGTGCAAGACCCTCCTGTGCCCTCTTCTGCCAAATCCACTGTGGAGGCTGCATGGTCCAGTTAGGGCAATTAAAGGACGGCAGAGCCTCTTGGAAGAGAGTTCCATAGGACTGTTGTCTGGACTTGCACTGGATATTTAAGAATGAGTGAGAAACACATCTGAGCTGTCTTAAGCCATCCAGGGTTATAGGGGTGACTCTTCAGGTTGATGAGGTTGAGGACTGTATGGAGCAGATCTTTCAGATCTGCATGCTTGAAGATGTCTATCCTCTCCTCTCTCAGACATGGGCCAAGCTCAGGGCACAGGTTCTGTTTTTGCCAGAGGTACTCTGTGTGGTCCATCCCCACTAGTGACGGTAGCTAGGTGAATCTGGGTAATTTTGAGACTAGAGATTAAGACCACTTGGTGAGATGACTGAAGCCATGGTCTTAAGTGCCCACTTAATGATAAAAATAAAAAGCCACTATCTTCATTTCAATCATTTCTCCTGGTATTTTCTGCCAGATGGTTTTAGAAATAATGTTGACTGTCATTAGTCCTTCAAATCCTCCTAGAAACATTATATCCATAAAACCAATCCAAAGTCTTGCAATATTAATACTTAGAATAATAAGCCACTTTTATTTAGGTTTTTAAAGTTTTATTTGTTTATTTTGAGAGAGAGAGAAAGTGAGCAGGGGAGGGGCAGAGAGAGGGAGAGAGAGGATTCCTCATCATCAGCATAGAGCCCAATGTAGGGCTTGAACCCACAAACCATGAGATCATGACCTGAGCCAAAACCAACAGTCAGATGCTCAACCAACTAAGTCACCCAGGCATCCCAATAAATCACTTTTAGGGTAGAAAATAATATTAATTTTTAATTAAAATTCAAGTTAGTTAACATACACTGTAGTCTTAGTTTCAAGTGTAGAGCTCACTAATTCATCTCTAACCTGTGAACCCCAGTGCTCATCTCCAAAAGTGCCCTCATCAATGCCCATCATCCATCTAACCCATCCCCCACTCCCCCTCCAGCAGCCCTCAGTTTGTTCTCCGTATTTAAGAGTCTCTTATGGTTTGCCTCCCTCTCTCTTTTTATCTTATTTTTCCTTCCCTTCCTAAATAATGATATTTTAATGTGCTTACTGTGTTCTGGGCATTGTTCAAGCACATTATGTCTGTCTATCTGTCTGTCTGTCTCCTTCCTTCCCTCCTCATTTAATCCCCGTAATGCTCTTCAAAAGAAGATGCAGTTTCTCTCCTCATTTATTAAAGATAAGGAGACTGAAGCACAGAGTTGTAAACTTTCCATAGTAACTAGCTTCACAGTCTATATATTTAACTCTATTTTCTTCTAAAATATGAATTTTTAAAATAAAAATTCCAGTTGAACGACTAGACAAAATCAAGGAAATTGCCCACAACCTAGAGGAAAGGACAAACAGCGATGTTGCAGGGTGTTTAGGTCGCCTTTCCCGTCTTGGGGTCCCAAAGTACTTCTCCCCATTGTTCTTGTAATTCACTAGTGTCACCTGTCACATCTGAGTCTCTAGTCCATGCATGATGTGAAATAGGGATGGAGTTTTAATTTTCACCATGTATTGAGCTAGGTTACTAACAATCCTATTAAGGAATCTTTCTCCAGGATTCATGGGGCCATTACTATCACATAAGTTCCCACACATGACCTCTCTGTTTTCTTTCCTTGGTCTTTTTGCCTTTGATTGCACCATTAATTCATGGTTATTATTATTAGGTCTTCTTTAATGCCTTAATGGTAGATCAAGATAATTCTTAGACACTTCATAAAACTGTTGTTTATGAATGATATTTTGTTTTAATATATTTTGTTGGAGATGAATTTCATAATTTTTTAGATTTACCCTACACCCTGCCCCCTTCCTGAACACTTTTATTTTTTTCTGATAGATTATTAGTTATGTTGGCTTCTCTGGGTAGATGTTCATGGCTTCTTGAGCCAATGGCAGTTATATCTCTTCCTTCCTCATTCTCACATTTATTTATTTTTCTTCCTGATCAGGAGCTACGTTCAACTGTAGAGATAACAGTGGGATTTTTTCCTGATCTTAAATAGAATGCATGTAGGCTTTTCCTTTCAATTCTTGTTTTTTTGTGTTGGATATTTTTATTTGATAAGTGTTAATATGTAGTTATAATTATTTTTTGCTTTAACTGGAATACTCATGTTTTTTCCCTTTTTTTTGTTGATGTTATGCTAATAACTTTTAAAATAGTGAACCATTTTTGCATTCCTAGGATCAATTCTCCCTGCTTATAATGTTTTATTTTCATTACTATACTGTTTAGTTTCATTGCTATACTATACTGATGTTTTACTTTCATCAGTATACCACCCATATGGTAATACTGTTAGCCACTATTTATTTAAGGATCTTAAATCTAGATTTGTAAGTAAATGAGGCTATACATTTTATTACTTATATTGGTCACCTTAATTTTGGGATGAATATGTAATAGTCTCATACAATGAGCTGCATGTCTGAAGCTTTGTATTTGTTCTAAAACAACTGTTCATTGAAAGTTTGATGGAACACAGAAAGAAAGCTAAGCCTGTTTTGGTTTGTTGCGTGTATTTTTTTTAAGAGGGGACAGCTTGCCTAATATTTATGGATTTATAGACGTTATCTCTTTTTCTTGTGCCAATTGACATTTTATGTATTTCTAGGACTGTATCTATTTTCATTAAGTTTTCAACGTTTTGCTGCATAACTAGGTTTTCAAGTGGATTACTGCAAAGTACTGACACTATTCTTATGTTATTGTTATTATTTTAAATCTTTATTGTATCTGCGATTGTGTTCCTTTTTTTGTTCTACGCTTTACTTTTGCATGTTTTACTTTTTGCACCGCATCAGTTTTGCCAGGGTCCTATCTTAATAATTTTATAATATATAATTAATATAATACAATATATCAGTTTTTTATTGCATGTACTTTTTAAAATATTTCTGCCTCTGTGTTTCTTCTTACCTTCCTGTTTATTTGTATTTCCCTGTTTTTTTTTTTTTTCTTCCCATCTCCTACGTTAACATAAATGTTGTGTTCTGGTGACAATCAATGAACAGGAAATTGAGTTAAATGTATATTATTGAGAATTTCAGTGACAACTGATGGAGGAACCGGAGGTCACCCTGTGGGCTGACTTTAGGAGCCCTGTCTGACCGCATCCTCCAGTTCCACCACCTCTGGCCATGTGATTACACCAACAAATGTCTCAGTGCCTCTCAGTCTATATATCCTCATTTGGAAATTAAAATTAGAAAGGTGTCTACCTCACAGGGCTACTGAACAGTTCGAATTAATTAATAGACCTCTTGGCTGGGAACAGTGCCTCCACATGAGGACCCTCAGTGAATGCTAGCACATGATGATGGCAGTGCCGAGGGTGGTGATGATTAGTACTGTTAATCCGCTCTGGAACACTGGGAAGAGGCACTCCATTCAACTCTCCCTGTGCACTGGCCAGCGTCCACGTTATTCAGTTTCTAAGTCCACCACTAGACGGTATTTCTTCCAGATCTTGCATCTAGGTAGAGCCACACGACTAATTCTTATCAGTGGGGTGTGAGACAAAGTGAGATGTGAAATGTCCATGGGTGTGCCTTCCCTACGGGCCCCCTTCCCCCGCTCAGCAGGTGAATGCAGGGGAGGACAAGGCCCTAGATGTTGGTGGAAGATTTCATAAGAGTGCATGTCCCCAACTGCTTGGGAGCCCTCTGCTCACACTTCATGGATGTGATAACAGCAGGAGGTCACCTGTCCTTCGGTGAAGCCACTGAGCTTTGAGGAAGGAGACCCCTGCCATATGAAGGAGCCTTCACAAGTCATCACGTCCAGTCGCCTCCCAAAGTTGTTCTGTATCAGTAACCTGTGGTGCTCAAAAACAAAATGAAACAAAATGAAATGAGACAAAGCAAAATCAGATTCCAGGCCTGATATCCAGACTTTTGAATTTCATCGTGTAGGTACCGGAAGTCTTTTTTTTTTTTTTTTTTTTTAGAGTTCCCTTGAAGAAATCAAAGAAATCAATTTGCTGCACGATATTTGGGAATCACTGACTATACATCAACTTGAGGTGGAGGAGAATATCTTCTATTCTGGTTGTTAATGGGGTGTGGTCTAAAATTCTTCTGAGGAAAAGTTTCACATCCTGAAGCAGTTTTCTTCTTGTATTTCCTTAAATATCATGGTCTTTCATGAGTCAGACAGCCATGTCACAAATTCCCTTCCCTCCCTCAAGGTTTTGCTTACACACTACCTTCTCAATGAAGTCCCCTATAACCACATTCCTTAAAATTGTACCCAGGTCTCTGTTAAATGTTTGCACTTTTCATTATTCCATTGCATTTTTCACCTTCTATTATTTCATGTAAATTCCTCATATATTGTATCTCACCCTGGGAGCATAGGAGATCCACAAGTAAGAACTTCCAAGTGTTCACTGATGTATTCGAGTGCCTAGGGCTGTGCTGTGCACGTGGTAACTGATGAGTTGTATCTGTTGAATGGATAAGTATACGGCTCAGGGTTCACATATGGCTTCTCCAAACCAAATGGGAGACCTGGTTAACATCTAGGGTGAAAATAGATTGAACCGTTTTTGAGTTTGTCTTTTTCCTTTCTCTACTTCCAAAGAGATACTTGAAGACTCAGGAGTAAATCTGTCTGGTCTGGACAGAACACAATATTTCATTTTGGTTTTAACCTTCTTATTGGGGGAACATGCTGGGTACCTGTCTTGATAAGTTGGTGAAAGAAGCAGAGTTCTATATATTCTAGTGAATTTTTAAAGTATGTATCCCCCCTGTGGATTCTGCAATATTTGCATTTTGGGTAAAAATTTAATATTTGGGGCACCTGGCTGGCTCCATTGGTTGAGCTTCAGTGCTGAGTGTGGAGCCTGCTTAAGATTGCTTAAGATTCTCTCTCTCTCTCTCTCTCTCTGCCCATCCCCTGCTCATGTGCACATGCTCTTTCTCTATCTCTAAAATAAAGAGAAAAAATATTTAAGCAGCTAAAACTTAGAGCTTCTAAAACTTTGAACTGCTACTCATCTATACACTCAGACAAGTATTTATTTATTTAATTTTTAAAATGTTTTAATTTATTTTTGAGAGAGGGAGAGAGACAGAGAGAATGCAAACAAGGGAGGAGCAGAGAGAGAGGGAGACACAGAATCTGAAGTAGGCTTCAGGCTCTGAGCTGTCAGCACAGAATCCCATGTAGGGCTTGAGGTCATGAACCGTGAGATCATGACCTGAGCTGAAGTTGGAGGCTCAGTCGACTGAGCCACCCAGGTGCCCCATAGGCATTTATTTTTTGAGTAGCCAGCTATTCAAAGTGCTGTGCTGGGAGCTGAGGAAGTGTCCCCACAGCTTATGAGCAAGTACACGTGTGTATGTCTATGAGGATTCTTTAAAACAATACATTTTAAAATCTTCTATCGATGGCTTGGTTACGCATGATTCTGAAAGTGCTTGGAGCACCTGGGTGGCTCAGTCGGTTGAGCATTCGACTTCAGCTCAGGACACAATCTCGCAGTTTGGGAGTTCGAGCCCCACATTGGCCTCCCTGCTGTCAGCCTGTCATCATGGAGCCTGCTTTGGATCCTCTGTCCTCTCTGCTCCTCCCCGACTTGTGCACTCTCTTGAAAAAAATAACTTAAAAAAGTGCTCAAGAACGCTAAATGGTAAATGGTTGCACAGAATTTGGGAAGACATTAAAGACATGTTTTACTGACCTGAAGTCAGAACTCCTAGGTTCAGTGAATGGTTTTACTGTGACATTTGTTGTGGCCAGAGTAAATGCCAGAACCTCTCTGAGACTCCTTCCTTGGGTGTCCTTTTCTGCTTCACAGAGAAAGAGAGGAGATGTGGGATTGGTCTTGTGTCTCTAAGAGATGCATCTCAAGTATTTTATTAAACAGTACACTAATCCTACAACAAACTCAGAATGACAGTGCATGCAAACTTGCAAATAAGAAAATACTGTGTTGGATAGTTATTAATAAAAAAAGAAACTAGAAATATAAATCTCTTTAATAAAGCATTCCTTCATAATTGCGAAATCTCCATGCACTAGGAATTCTCCTGCTCACTCTGGTCACTTAACTGTTGTTCAGGTTGACCCAAGATGTCTCACTTATGCTAGGAAATGACACCTCAGACCATTTTAATATGGAAATGTAACTGTTGTGGCATTATTTTTCTCATGCACTAGAATGATGGAATATTAGTATTTTCCTCATCTCTGAGGAATTTTAAAAGTAAAGCTATTCTTGGGGTTCATGGGTGGCTTGGTCGGTTGAGTGTCCAACTCTTGACTTTGGCTCAGGTTATGATCTCACGGTCGTGGGATCAGGCCTCATGTCAGGCTCCATGCTGAGGGTGACCTGCTTGAGATTCTCTCTCTCCTTCTGCCCCCTCCCTGGCTTGTGCTCTCTCTTTAAAAAAAAAAAAAAAAAAGGAAGTCTATTCTTGGTAGTGATTTGGTTTTGAAATTTTTGGCTTTGGGTTAATGTTGCTAACTCCAGGTGGAGGGGTGGAGGATTGCAGGCAAAGCAGGAGCCCGGAGAAGGGGTGGGTGAGAGGGACAGTTTCTCTCGGGCTGATCGGCCTGAAGGGGAGAAGGCTGGTACAACTTTGAGCTATCACAGAACATCATGGGTCTCTCAACCTGGTCCCCAGTGCAGCTGCCCACAACCTGGCTGCAGGAACCACATGCACTGGGATTTCTAGACTTTCCGATGACCTCATGTCCCCGGCATGTCATGGAAGCACCCAAGCAACAAGTCTCAAGATATGTCTCAGATAGGGACAAAGGGCATCCTCATGCTAACCAATGTGGACTTGTGGCCAATAACCAAAGAGGCCATCCAAAGCCATGACCAATCTGGAGGCAGAGTGGCCAGGAGAGGGAACGGCCCTGATGGTGACTGGGAAGGAGTGTCCTCTGTCTCCATCGGGATGGCGGCCTAGAGTTAGAAGTAACACGATTTGAGAGACATTTAAACAATGTTCTTTCTTAATGTCTTGAGTTTGTAGACTGAGATTAACATATGCTGTCACTGGATCATGACATCCATTAGCACATCTAACAACGAGAACTCCAGAGGCTGAGGCTTCCGAAAGAAAACAGAGAGAGTTACTTGTTTGCCATGAAGACCTATATCCCTATTGCCACCTGGATGTATGGACACACCTAGACTTTGGACATCGGGTCACATGAGAAGCATGTCAAGAATTCTCATTCAGCTCTGAGCAGACAAAAATAATTTATTGACCTGAGCCGTGGGTGTGTTTTCTATGTGCTCACCTTGCTTGTGGGTCTGGGGGCCTCACATGTGGGTGAGAAGCACCAGTTGCCTGATGTGATTTGGCACTTTTTTAAAAATTAATTTCCTTAAATTCTAGTTAACATACTGTATAGTATGGGTTTCAGGGATAGAACCCAGCAATTCATCACTTATACATAACATCCAGTGCTCATCCCAACAAGTGCCCTTCTTAATGCCCATCCCCCATCTAGCCCATCCCTTACCCAGCTCCCTTCCAGCAACCTGTAGTTTGTTCTCTGTATTTAAGAGTCTTTTATGGTTTGCCTCTCTCTTTGTTTTTATCTTATTTTTCTTTCCTTTCCCATATGTTCATCTGTTTTGTTTCTTAAATTCCACACATGAGCAAAATCATGTGATATTTGTCTTTCTCTGACTTATTTTGCTTAGCATAATACACTCTAGTTCCATCCATGTTGTTGCAAATGACAAGATTATATTCTTTTTCATTGAGAAGTGATATTCCATTGCGCATATACCACATCTTCTTTACCCATTCATCAGTGATGGACAATTGGGCTCTTTCCATACTGTGGCTATTGTTGATAGCGCTGCTATAAACATTGGGGTTCATGGGCCCCTTCAAATCACCACTCCTGTATCGTTTAGATAAATACCTAGTTCTGCAACTGCTGGGTTGGAGGGGAGTTCTATTTTTGATTTTTTGAGGAACCTCCACACTGTTCTCCAGAGCAGCCGCACCAGTTTGTGTTCCCACCCACAGTGCAAGAGGCTTCCCCTTTCTCCGCATCCTCACCAACACCTGTTGTTTCCATTTGTACTTAGTCTTACAGGTGTTAAGGTACAAGCACATTTGGACATTATTAAACCTTAGCATGAGATATCTTCATTGGAAGGTTCTTTTTAGTTTGTGTTTAGCCCACGTGAGTGGAGGCCTCAGGGAGGAAAGGAAGGCTCTTATGGTGTGTGATTTTCATACATGGATGTATTACTGTTTTGCATAGAAATTCTCTTGATCTACAAAGGCACATATACAAGTGTAATTTTAAAGCAAAATTTTCCTCCACAGAACACTTCACAGCCATGCAAACTTTAAAGTTTCCTTTTTGTTTTTTTCCTGTCAAGTTCTTTGTTGGCCCACTCTGTTATTCTTCATGATAGGTCAGGTGGGGCTGGCCAGGGGGCAGGGCTACTCCTACAAAAGTTAGGCAGTTAATAGATACATTATTTCTTGGATTGAGGAAATGGACCTCATTCATTGGATGGGAGTCTACATTGGCAGGTAAGGGAGACGAGGTGGCAGGTTCCTGATCACACCGGCTGTATGAGCTCCCTGGCTTTGATCCATGAGCCTGTCAGCAGACCTCTACTTTTTATGGGTGTCTGTGAATATGTAATGCGCCCGGGAGATCAGTGATGGCCAGCCTTTGCTAGGTCAGCTCAAAGCTCTACATGAAGCAAGCAGCCCCTGAAACCACTAGAAGTCCACCTATTTCACCTCTAACAATGTAGTTGATTACTGCCACTAAAGTTGGGAGCTAAAGTAAGAGAGATATTTGAGATGGAAAAATTATTTACTGAGAAATTAGCTACCAAAGAATCTATCAAGCTGATTGATTGGTAGAAAGAAAAATCAGAGGCCTTGCTTCCATTTGGGTTTGCTCTGTAAGAGGCTTTGATGGGAGGTAAAGGTGAGCTCCTGTTGTCTCCTCTGAGATCCCCTGCAGCCTGACCCCTGTCCCCTGCCCCTCGTCTCTGCAAGACCTGCTTTCCTGAGCCTTGCCTTGTGCTGCTCCGATTCCCAACCTTTGGAAATAATCCTCGGGTAAGAAAAAAATCCTAAAATGCTTCAGTTTCCAATGCACCATTAATATGATTTTGGAACATGACAGAATAGAGCAGATAGGAGAAGAGGGAACTCGGTTCTCTGACTAGGGTCTCTAGGATCTGGGTT
>NC_043705.1:143707869-143723846 GCF_006229205.1 Suricata suricatta
CAGCGCGGGGGCCCTGGTAGACAGGGCCCTTCCTTTCTCTACAGGCAGGTGGCATAGGGCTGTCCCTTTCGGACTGAGGAGAGCCCCACAGTCCTGGGACAAAGTGCAAGGGAGAGAAAAGAAGTTAGGGGAAGGAGACACTGGGTGTGTGTCTGTCAGGTGATGGGACAGACACACAAATAGACTGTGGCTTGATCTCTTAAGCGGATGCTGCTCTGTGCTTTCAGGAAGAGACTGGAGTTTCGTGAAACCCACAGAGCTCACAGCCTTTGGAAGGAACGGCTCCTCCAAGAGTCGGGATCATCGTCTGAAGGAGTGGCGGCGCCGATCATGAATCTTCATGTATTTTTCAGGCATCCTGCAGTTAATATCTTTTCAGAAAAATTAAGTGTTATTTAATTCCATCCCTGTCTCATGGATTTTGATTGCTCATTGTTATCAGAGCCTCATTTCATCCTCAACTGAATGCCAAAAATAAAACAAGTGGAATGGGTTTATTTGCTTCTCTTCAGTTTTCATTCCCATGAAATTAAATAATGTCACCTGAAGCTGATCTACTTTCAAAGGGACTCTTCCAGATGAATAGCGTTTTTGGATGTATTTGTTTCTTTTAAAATAATTTCTTTTTAAAAAATTTTTTTAATGTTTTATTTATTTTTGATAGAGAGATAGAGCATGAGAGGGGAAGGGGCAGAGAGAGAAGGACACAGAACCGGAAGCAGGCTCCAGGCTCTGAGCTAGCTATCAGCACAGAGCCTGACGCGGGGCTTGAACCCACAAAGGTGAGATCTGACCTGAGCCGAAGTCGGAGACTTAACCGACTGAGCCACCCAGGTGCCCCTAAAATAATTTCTTAAACAAACAACCGCTTTGAACTTTTATGTTTTACTTAGAGGTGGTGCTAAAAGAATTTTTTTATAATGAGGTAATTAACTTTGATATACAATTACAATCTTTATCTATATCTAGGGCTTTTTCATTTGAATATTAAAAGGCTTAATATTTATTTTTGGGGGTGTGATTTAGAGAGAGTAGCTAAAAAAGAAAGTTTATAAAATGTACAAGTCTGAAATCTCATGCTCATCAATTCAGCATTTATTAAGCAACTTCTGTGTTCTAGGCACTATTATAAACAGAAATCACTGCTCAAATGGAGCTTATATTTTTTCTCTACAAAATAATGCATTTATTTCTTGCATGGAAAGGTAAGTAATAGATAGCTTAGATACATAGATAGGTAAATGTATGTCTGTGCGTAGGTATAGATGGATGGATGAGGGATGGATGAGTGGATGGATGGATGCACAGACAGACAACAGATGGGTGGTTGGATGGACAAATAAATACATACCTAGATCGGTAGGTAGTCACGTAGATAGATAGACTGACAGCCCCCATGTATTCTTTTCACTCTCCACTGTTTTCATCACCCAGTATTTGATTCTTAACCCAAAGAAGAGTTCTGTGCATTACGCCGAGATGTACAAAGTCACATACAGTCCAACTCAGTATGTGATTGGCGAAGCTACACAGGACTGCATAGGTGAGAGTGCCCCTAGTCCTTTGGGGACTGCCGTCAGGCACAGCCAGATTGGCAAGATTAGATACGTCTGAGGCTGCATGCAGATCAAAGCACGTCAGAGAAGGGCCCCCGAGAGTGGGCTTGAGTCCAAGGGAGGGGCATGTCACTGCAGTTGAGTTTGGTGAGGTATGGAAAATAAGTGAATGTGAAATCTCTCAGCTGTAAGCATTTGTAGTGGGTTGAATACTGTCGCCCTTGAATTCATACTGTCCGGGAACCTCAGAATCTGACCTTATTGGAAATAGGGTCTTTGCAGGTATAAATAAGTATATTTGAGATGAATGTGTCTTGGATTTAAGGTGGGTCCTACATGCAATGACTGGTGTCCTTATTACAAAAGGAAAGAACACACAGGGAGGCAAAGAAGAAGGCGATGTGTAGATGGGGACAGGGGTTGGAGTGATGCTAATGCACGCAAGCCCAGAGAGGTCACGGGTCCCCAGCTGCCACCAGCAGCTAAAAGAGGCATGGGAGATCATCCCCTCATGCCTTTGCAAGGAGCACATCCCTGCTGACCCCTAGATTCCGATTCCTGTCCCCTAGAACTGTGAGAGTAAAGATCTGTTGTTTTAAGCCACTGGTTTTTGGCCATTGATGACAGCAGTCCTAGGAAAATAATTCAGCATTACAGAAAAGTAAGGCATTGTTTTTCTCTTTCTGATTGAGCAGGGAGAGGTACATTTTGAATGGACCTTGATAACTGAAAACTGGGAGAAGTAGGGTCTGTATTAGTTTCTCACAAATACAATAAAGACCTGGGTGCCTGGGTGGCTCAGTCAGTTAAGCCTCTGACTTCGGCTCAGGTCAGATCTCACGTTCGTGGGTTCGAGCCCTGCATCGGGCTCTGTGCTGACAGCTGGCTCAGAGCCTGGAGCCTGCTTCCGGTTCTGTGTGTCCTTCTCTGTCTGCCCCTCCACCTCTCATGCTCTGTCTCTCTCAAAAAAAAAAAAAATACAGTAAATACCTGTCTGACCTTTGGAGAGATAGAACATCTCAATGTCTCAATTTCCTTATCTGTTTACTGAGCAGGATAATAGTATCAAACTCCTGCCTCAGAGCCCACTCCCTAACCATCATGCTGTGTCCTGCTTCCCTCTGATGGTCTCCAGTAGAACCACACGACCATGGGGGTCAGTTTGCCAAAAGAAGGTAGATACTTTTCCCAGGAAAAGACAACAAAAGCAGTAGATGTTAGCTAAATGCCACATATGTCAATTCTTTGATAAATGAAATACTTAAAATGCATATTTAAAATATCTGGACTTGTTAATAACATAAAAATAAAATAGTCATAATTGCTATGTTTAAGTGAAGACACCCATAGGTGTAATTTTTGAAAAAATACACCTATTTTAATTATTGAAAGCTTTTATAAAATGGTATACTTCACATAAACCTTTCTTAACTCTTTGTCCAAGTATATGTCACAGATGCTCAAGTGGCCCAGAGTCAAAGCAGGAATTTGAGTAAATCCAGGCTGGGCTAAAGCTTTTGGTGGCCACAGAGAAGTGACCAGGAAGAAGGGGAGTTAGTGGTAAGGGGGTGGATGAGGGGCCTTACCCTTAAGAGTCAACCTAAAGAATGCCAAGACAGCCATGTGTAAGCATGGAATAGAAATTCAGATCTAAGGAGAAGAATGGGGTAGCCCCATGTTCCCCCAGGAAACTTGGTGTTCTGTTAGCAGGTGTCATTCTATCTGATGGGCCAGTATGTATAACTTACCATCATCTGACATCAATGAGGCATTCAGATTTTTTGTTTTTGTTTTATTTTGTTTGTTTCTACTACCTGAAAGCTAGAGGTGATCTAAAGTAGAATAGATTGTATGTTTCCACCAATGGGGAAAAACATGGTATTCCCAAGGCTTCCATACTAATCACAGGTGAAAAGTTGTTTGACAGTCAAGTGGTTATATTCGTTTCTGTGGGTCAGAAAGTTTGCTGCTAATATATCTGCTCTTATTAAAGAAAGTCAGAGCTTTGATTTGGCTGCCCGAGGGATGCTAATAAATAATAGAGAATGTCTCTCTTTTTCTTTTTTATAATCACATTAAACAGACATCATTGAGTTGCCTGGAATCTGAGCTTCTCTTTATTTTCTTGTCCTTCTTCCTTTATATTTTGATCTTGTTAAATAATTTTGAGCAGCCCCTGACCCACAGGACCACAGACAAGAGAGATGCTGGGAATTTTCACTGATATTTCAAGCTGCTTGAAGCTTCCTTTTAGAAGACTGATCTGCATTAGTGGAGAAGGGCTTTGTCTCAAGTCAAGTCTGCTCTTAGACAGTTATCACCACATTTTGTCTTGGATGCAGACACTGAAGCCTTACTGATACGGATATTATGTGCAGATAGAATCAATAAGTGAGTGAGTGACTGTTGAGTGAATGGACTCAACATTTTGAACAAAGGGATAGAGAGACAGGAACCAACTCGGAGGCAAGGAGGGGCCAACCTCCCCAAGTTCTCACAGGGTGGGTATATGGCCAGGTCAGGGCACTGGAACAGGGTATGGGGTGCAGACCCATGAGTGCCTCCACCAGGGACTGGGGTGAGCCATTTCCCCAGGAACACCTGGCCAAAAGAATTCCTGAATAAAAAAAAAAACACAATCAATTAGAAATCAAGAATAGAGAGGAACAGAACATAGATGCTGAGTCAGCAGGCAGAAGTGTCTGCTATGGGCTCTTATGACCTTTGTCATATATGGCCTTTTTAGGGCACTCAAGTCAAATCGTTTTTAGACCTAGCTCTGTTTCCCTTAATGGTTTCCAGTTGTAACTTGAGAGCCTTCTTGATGCCTAAGATCTCTAAACAGTGACTTAGGCTTTTATTTTGGAGCACATAGTCTAAATCTTGGCTATCTGGGGGCGAGAAAGCTCTGCCTCCATCAAGGTCTCTTAGTGAACAGACTACAGAGGTGTGGTGGGCTGGAGGCTGCCAGCACGGGCTACTCAGGACTCTGGGAGGGCGAACACTGGAGTGTGCTCAGCCTCTGCTCCCCTTTGGTGATGGCTGGTGCTGCAGAAGGGGCGGCAGTGGGGTGGAGGGGGAGGGAACACACTCACTCCAGGGCGACGTGGCTGGAGCAGAGAGACAGAAATACCTTGACCTTTCTCTCTTCCTTGTCCCAAGTCTGTCAGTGACTCCTCTACTGAACCTAATGTCCCACCAGAGATCAAGGCAGCCTGAGGTGCCGTCTCCTGTACCGGGAGCACAGGACTGGGCCACGGAGAGGTCTGTGGTGGGCGAGGGGATACAGAATAAGCATAGTAACTGATTTTCCGCTACTTGTGAACTTGTCCCCAACATCACTTTAGTTCTCTACCAATAAATTCTGGTGCTTGTTTTGTGTCTGTATATTTCACTAAAATGGCCAGAACGAGACAGAATATCTGATTAAAATTTGGAGAGTGTGGGGATCTGGGTCTTTCAATGCCTTTCCGGGAAACCGTTATGAAGGCTAAGAGATGAGCTTACTGTTTTCAGGCCAGCGTACGTGTCTCCATTCATGAATTCATCCATTCATCACTGCGCACTCATTCCACCTGGGCTCCTGCTGGCCCGAGACGAGGGTGTCGGTGAGGCATTCGAGGCGTGAGGCCCCCAAGGAGGCTCAGAGCCTGAGCAGGATGTCCACGCGGACGTTCCTGGTCACAGTGTCTGGAATCGTTCACGATGGATGTACGTGTGTTGGTACCTTGGAAAGGCCCGCACCACCTGCCCACCCATGCACAGTTCCAGTGGTTTCTGCAGTGAGGGTGCTTTCTAAAGGAAAGGCGCAGGGCTCGGGAGCCTGCGGTGGCCACGGCCTCGCCCTGGGAGGCACGCAGCAGCGGTGACTCGGGAGGCGCCAGCTGGGTGCCTCACCAGCAGCAGTTAAGTGGAGATTCTGCAGCTGAGAGCTGATGTTAGCATAATCACCCTCCATGTTCTCTGAACATAATTGGAGGTCCACTCATGTTACTGACAACAAAATCCCTAAATGCAAAATGAATGTTTTGGTAACATCTAGTTCAGAAACACGTGTGTGTGTGCGGCCACGAGCGGAGGATTCGGTGAATAAACGGATGGGAGAGAGAGCGCCTTGGCCTCCATCCAAGTGCAGACTAAAATTCAGCGGTCATACTTTCCCCCTGATTTTGTTTTTTAAAACCCTAAGCCACTTAGTATTTATTCAAAATATTTAACCGTTAGTGTAGGCATTCATTGTATTAACCTAAGAAATTGTTTTTAAGTTGGAAAGATTATTTACAAATAGTTTGAAACTCATTTCCCTGAAAGACAAGTTCAGAACATAATTTTGAAAGCTAATCGCTTAGCTCTGTTTTGGAGATGTTGTTCAACTAACTTTTAGGTAGCAGGTTGGAATTATTTTTAAACATGGATAATTCATGCTCTAAATAAACCCCAGGCTTCTTTCTTGAGGATACACTAAGAAATGAGGCTCCCCCGTATCTGTCTGGGGTTAAGGGGAGCTTGTCTTGGGTCCGGAATGTTTACGTGGAGTGGGAGATTCCTGGGGACATTCTGCAGTGAGACTTTCGTCCTGGAGGATAAGAGTTGGAGGGAAGACACGGCAGATGCTCCTCACACAGGAGTGTCTCAGGTGATGATACCAAATGCAGAAACTAATGAAACCAACCACAACGAAGCCTGGAGGAAGAGAGAGCGAGGATGAGCCCCTGCTGCACAAACGCAGTGTGTGAGAGGAGACCGTTCCAAACGGGAGCCACAGATGGTCAAGTCACTGAGCCCATTTCCAAACAGGCAACTGGATATTTTACAAATAAAAAAATATCCTGGGGGCAAACGGTTCACTGTGATCATCCCAGAGACGACCAAGCCATCGCTTCGTGTAAAAGGCGCAGTTGCAAGAACCCATGCATATCTGATCCACAGAAGAATCAATCATGACTCCCTTAAGCACAACAGACAATCATGACTCGGAGGCCAAAGGCCCGACTTGGTCAGAAGATCTCTTTAAAATCTTGCCAGTTAAGGGTAAGAAAGGATGAAAACCAAAGCATCGGCATCAGGAATCTCAAGTGGCCCGAGGAAAAGCCGAGAGGCACAGTCAAGGTGGAGGGAAGACACGGCAAACGCTGCTCGCACAGGAGCGTCTCCGGTGACGACCCCACACGCACACCCCAGTAACCCTGTTTAGTGAGCTCTCCTTGGGTCAAGAAGACGTGGGTTTTTTTTTTTTTTTACCACAAATAAAAATTTTATCTTTTTGTTTTCACCACAACAAAAAAACACTTTTTAAGAAAAAAACCCATATGTTTATACAATCTCCTGATTCAGAAAAGACTTAGTTTTTTAGGAGATGGTGATTACTCTTGCAAAGACAATGAGATAACCTCCATTACAATTTATTAAAACAAGGTAGAGAAAAGATCCAATGACAGTAGCTCATCCCTAAATCCAAATGGATTCATTTCAACCCACTTATTGACTCATTTCCCTCTTTTTATATGAACAAAACATTAAAGTTCTAAATATAAAAATTTCTTTTTTTTAATAGTTTATTGTCAATTTGGTTTCCATACAACACCCAGTGCTCTTCCCCACAAGTGCCCTCCTCCATCACCACCACCTCTTTTCCCCCTCCCCCTTCAACCCTCAGTTCATTTTCAGTATTCAATAGTCTCTCAAGTTTTGCGTCCCTCTCTCTCCCCATCTCTCTTTTCCTCTCCCCCCCCCCCTTGGTTCTCCATTAAGTTTCTCCTGGTCTCCTGTTAGACCTATGAGTGCAAACATATGGTATCTGTCCTTCTCCGCCTGACTTATTTCGCTCAGCATGACACCCTCAAGGTCCATCCATGTTCCTACAAATGGCCAGATTTCATTCTTTCTCATTGTAGTACATATACCACATGGAGGATGGGGTTTACAGATAACAATGCAGTCCCATTTGGCGACGAGAAAGAATGACATCACGCCATTTGCAGCACTACGGACGGAACTGGAGGGCATTACGCTGAGTGAAATAAGTCAGCGAAAGACAGACACCATATGTTTACACTCGTATGTGGATCTTGAGAAACTTAACAGAAGACCATGGGGAGGGAAGGGGAAAAAAATAGCTCCAAACAGAGAGGGAGGGAGACAAACCCCAAGAGACTCTTAAATACTGAGAACAAACTGAGGGTTGATGAGGGGAGACGGAGAAGGGGTGATGGGCACGGAGGAGGGCACTTGTGGGGAGGAGTACGGGGTGTTTTATGTAAACCAATTTGACAATAAATTATATTTAAAAAAAAGAAAAAGAAACTAAGAAAACCAATCACAAACTTCAAGAAGGAAACCAGACAGACCCAGGTGGAGCCGCCCCCCTGCGCTTTCCCTGCTCTCCCCACCCCTGCTGAGGCCAGCTCAGAGCGGAATGCCCCTCTGGTCCCAGAGGAGCAAGAGGGCAGAAGGACTGACTCAGGCCGGGGATGGAGTAGCAGAGCTCAGGGAGGGGTTCCCACGATGTGGGCCGCTCTCCCTGGCCGACATTCCCTGCTCTTGTGAAAATCAATTTACTACATGGCAGGAAAACCTCCCCCACAGACCACCCCCTGCCTGGAGAGGTTGTTAGCGCTGCATTTTCTGGATGGATGGATTCGGGTCCCCAGACTCATGCGGGGATTTAGGACTCACACGTAAATCTTGCCCCCAGGCAGATGGCAAGGATTTCTTATCCTTTTTGGGGGAACAGAGGAGGGTTCCCCTCCCTCCGCCGGCCTGCAGGGCTGCAGGAAGAGGGGAGGGGATGCAGACAATGCCAGGCTGCCCACACCTGGCTGGAAACACGTGTGTAGCAAATGAAGTGTGTGCGTTTTCATAATTGTGTACTATGTGTGGTTTAGTTCTGAGCCGAGTCCCAGCCCAGGCTTTGCACGCATGTCTTCTTGTTTAAATGTCCAAGAAGGGGAGTTTCACAGGAACTTTTAGAAAGGGTATTTATGTGTAGTGAATGTTTACAAGTCTCTTGCAAGAAGACAAATTGAAACAGAAACATTCCAGTGGGATCTAGTCGCTTATTAGCTATTATCTCTGGGTACTTACTGATTTGACATAAGTATATAATCAGCTTACTCTTTCCCTCTCTAAGTTTCTCTTATGTTCAAGGATGCTATGCACTGACTGTCCGTCAGCATTCCTATGTTGAAGCCCTGTAGAGGAAGGGCCCCTCAGAGGTAATTCAGGCTTCATGAGGTCACAAGGGCTGGGTCCCTAAGCCAGTGACGGTGGCCTCACAAACGGGGAGAGAGAGCTGTGTCCCTGTCAGTGCTGGCCCCGAGAAGAGGCCGTGGGTGGCTGTCTGCGGGCGGGGAGAGGGCCCTCCCCACCCCCCTGCCACGCCGACACCCTGAGCGTGGACATCCAGCTGTCAGAGCTGTGCGCACGGAAATTTCTGTGGTTTCAGCTGCCCTGGCGGCAGTGACTGTTAGAGCAGCCGGGAGACGGACGCAAAGCAGAGCCCCGTTGGCCCCGGGCAGGCTGCTCCGACAGGATTCTGCAGGCGCCGGCTCGCTGCCCATGCGTGCTGCCTGAGGGCCCTCTCTGGACAAGTGCCCCCCCCCCACCCCCCAGCTCTTAGGGCTCCTCCCCGCCTGGCTCACCCTCCTCAGATCTGGTTTGCCCAGCCTGCTTCAGGCAGGCACTTCCCAGCCTTGCACTACTCACATTTCTTCTTCTGGACATAGTTTCTTTTCTGTGCCGTATAATGTCCACTGCCCGGGGTGCCCCGTGAAGGCCCTGCCCCCTGACTATGGTGGGACACATAGTTGACGCCGTGTAGATGCAGACCCCGGGTGGGTTGAAGAGCCGCGTTCCTCAAAGTGCTTTGAACAAAACGCTGACCGCTTTGCCCCGCAGAGCGGTAGAAGCAAACATGGAATTGAGGGCTCCATCCCCATGACGATCGCACTGGCCTGGAATGAAGTGAATTGATTGAACGAATTGAAAAGACAGTGCCCCGAAGGGGTGAAGCTCCGTGAAAGAATGGACACGGAGCTCCCCACGCGGCAGGAGATCCTCCGGGTCTTCTCCTGGGAACGTTTGCGTTTGTGGGTTTGCGTTAAGGAACAACAGGCAGGTGAGCGGATGGAGGGGGGTCTGGATGGGCTGGGAGGGGACGCCAGCTCCCTCCTCCCCAGGGTGAGGCAGCCTGTCGCCGCCAGATCCTTCAGACAGGGGCGTCCGGGCGGCGGCATCAGACACGGGACAGCTCCTGGCCACCTTCGAATCCTGCTGCCCAGTCACTGCAGGCTGCCCGGGATGGGTTCCCTTCCAGAAGGACTCGAACACTGGCTGTAGAGCATCTGATATTAAAAATAAAATTGGGGCTCCTGGGTGGCTCAGTCAGTTGAGCGTCTGACTTTGGCTCAAGTCTTGATCTCACGGCTGATGGGTCCAAGCCCCGAGCCGGGCTCTGTGCTGACAGCTCAGAGCCTGGAGCCTGTTTTCGGATTCTGTGTGTGTGTGTGTCTCTCTCTCCCCTCTCACACTCTGTTTCTCTCTCAAAAATAAATAAACATTAACAAAAATAAAAATAAAATGAATACAAATCTACTCACTTCAGACTGAGGTCTGAAGAAGAGTAAACTGTAAGGGGCAGGTGCACGGGGCAGGTGCACTCACGTGCCCTGTTTCTCGGGACCCTGGTAACAAACAGCCTGAGCTGTCATCACCCAGATTTGAAGGATAAGGTGGCGGATACCCAGAGAAGTAACGTGATGTGAACAAGACCACGTGACCCGTAGCCGGCAGAGCTGGAGGTGCAGGCGGGGTGGGCCAGGCCTGAGCCCGGCCAGCAGGCAGCGTCCAGCTTGGACCTGGACGCCACAATGCGGCTCCCATGTGACCTGGGCTCAGGGTTGCAGTGGCCGCACGGGAGCCCCTGCAAGGGCAGCAGGAGGCGTGGTGGGCCGGCCCCTCCTGCGAATGTCCCCGCAGATGCACAGGGGCCCCCAGACCCGGGGGGAAGCCCAGGGGTGCCGGGAACCTTTCAAGGGCTACGTGTTCCCCAGAGCCCAGAGTGGACGACCGAGTGACGGCGCGTACAGATTCCACACCTGCTGTTTCCTCGGTCTGGAGTTGTGCACAGAGGAGTTTGAGTCCATTGGGGGCCCCCTGCCTCCACCTAACTGAGTTTGTTCATGGCTGGACACCAACACTCTGAGGGAAGGTAGTGCCCTGTGAGGTCTTGAGGCATTTATGACCAGGTACCGGGGACGTGGACCAAAGTCAGAGACACGAGCTTCCACGAGCTTCTAGAAACTGACACCACACGTGGCCTCACTGGTGTTGTTTACTCAAGTGTAGGACA
Organism: Suricata suricatta; assembly: GCF_006229205.1. NCBI lineage: Eukaryota > Metazoa > Chordata > Mammalia > Carnivora > Herpestidae > Suricata > Suricata suricatta. The sequence continues at coordinate 143,718,775 of NC_043705.1, forward strand.
CGGCCACTTCCCGTGTAACATCTCTTAGTTTTATGATGGGCTTGCTTCTCTCTGAGACCACGTCTAGATGCTACCAAGGGACGCATCCTTGAGTCCACAGATGGAGGTAAATGTGATGGAAAGACGGAATCCTGACCCTGCTGCATGACGGCCAGGCCGACAGGCACCGTGGCTGCTGTGTCCAGTCAGAGCAGGTGGCGGTAGGGATGGCTGGGCAGAACTGCGTGCCAGCGCTGCGGTGGGTCACCCCATGGAAGGCCTGCGGCCCAGGTGTGCGGCCGCCAGAGCCCGTGCACACGTGGGGGGTGTCGGGGCAGGAATGCAACTGGGGTGCGAGGGTCCCCGGCACCACACTCGAGAAACCAGGAAATCCGTTTCCAGGGCTGTGTGTCCAGTCTCGGGGGGCCTAGAAACAGTGACGGGGGCGTCACCTTGTGGCTTACAGTGAGCCCCGCTCGTTAGGAAGCCAGGTTGTGCCATGCTAAACGACATGTCAGCTCCAACCAGAATGTGATCCGTTTTTTCTGTGGCCCCGCAAATGCGAAGGAACACCACCTGGATGAAACAAACCGGCCCCATCACTCCTAAAGCGCCGGTTCCTAAATTAACACGTCACGCGGCATGTCTGTCTAAAGCCTTGGTCAAGGTGCCAATTTCCCTATCAGCCGACCGAAACCTCCACGATCTTCCCTCATAGGCTGTGCTGGAAAGGTGATAAATTATCCCTCCTACCTGATTTAGCGCTGACACCAGAGTGCCATCATTTCAGTTTATCATCTTGTCTTTGGCTCAGTGTCATTTCCCTCTGTGCTCCCAGGGATGGCTTATGGCAGCAGAGAGCTGGGCTGTGCTCAACCATGGCTGACGATGAGACATGTGGCAAAGGCCTGCTGGCTGTCCGGCGTGTGGCCCGCACACCGGGCTCACGGGGTCCTCAGAGGTGCCCTCCTACCAGATTCTCAGCAGGAGTGAATGTGAGCTCGGAGAGCCTGCTTTGGAGATTTCCCAATGTCCTCTTTTTCCCGTCCACCCAGCCTGGCTGAGACTTGACAAAACCGGCCTCCTGCCGGCTCTTAGGGGCAGCGAAACGGGGAGACCTACCCCACGGCGATGGGCTGCACGTGGGGGCTCAGGTGGAGGTGGGCCCCAGGGGGCCAGGAGAGGGGGGTGTCGGGCCGCGACTGGGAGGCCACGGGCTGGCGGGCAGCTTCGCGGGAGCCTGTGGGCTGGTGGCACAGCCTCTCTGCTGGCAGACACGTTCAGAGGCACCCAGCCCTGGTGGCCGCGGGATGGAGGCAGACAGGTGTGCAGGAGCCAGGCAGAGTCCTGGGGCCTGGGGGAGGGTCTGTGTGTGTGTGTGCCTCTCAAGAGCCACTTCCACGCTGTCCCCTCCCAGCCATGAGCCAATCTTCATCAATGTTAGAGGTCTGGGGCCCTCTGAGTGAAGCAGCCCCTTTCTGGGCAGCCCGGCCATCCTGGCCAGTGGTCCTCTCCTTCCGGCCTGCAGGCCCGGGCGAGTCCCCTCCCCCAGCCACTGATCACCGCTTTCGGCGGGCACTGTGCCACCCACTGTGGGGCACCTGGACCTGCACCCCAGCCTACCAGCACCTTGCACGCCCAGACTCCTCTCCAAGGGGACCAGACTGATGAGAGGGCAAGAGAGCAAATGCACAGTCTTGGGTCAGGGCAGGCTGTGCAGAAACAATGAGTACGACAGCCCTGTTGGGAGAGACGGTCCCTTGTGCTCAGCCTTGTGACCCTCTCTTCAGCCACCTAAGAATGAGCCCTGGGTCTGGAGCACCTGTCACCCAGAGGTGGAGCCCTCGCGGCTGTGCTGGGCTGGTCACCGTGTCCGGAAGTAGTGTCGCCTGCTGAAGAGTCTGCATGGGCTTCTTTGCTGTGTGCGCCACACAGTACTTGGCCAACCTCACTCCCCCGCCTGTCCCCCGTGGGGTGGAGGCAGGGTCCTCCTTCTGCCAGATGTCCTGCATCGGCTACAGGAGGGACCCAAGGGTTCCAGTGATGACTGCTGACCAACACGGAGGCTGCCCTCGCTGGCTCATCCCCAGGTGAGCACAGAGCTGCTGCTTCTGGAGCTGGGCTGGGTGCTTTCCTTGGTGATTCCGATGGCTGGAAGCAGTGGGCAGAAATGGCCCTTCCCGTGGCAGCCAGCAGGTGGCACCATCCTGACAAGCCCCCAGAGGTGTGCCATACAGAGCCCAGTGCTGGTGGCCTGGATGTGGCCCGGAGCGCTGGCTTTCAAATCACAGAGGGCATGTGGAGCTGCGCCTCTCTGATTCCAACCTGGCACTGAACACCCCCCTGCTTGGAAGAGCTTTCTGGGTGCCTGCCCCCAAAGTGTCTGATCGGAGCCCTCATCTTAGCCCCTGCGGCCTTGAGTGCAGCCCTCCCCCTGCGAGTGTGAGGCAGGCCTTGGGGACCAGGCCCACAGACCTGAGTAGGGGATAGAGTATCTGACTGATGACCTTGACTAGACACCAGAAGGCAGCCTTGGGCCCCTAAATGCATTCTTCTCCCTCATGATACAAATGGCGCACTTCTGCCGTGCTGGAGAACATCGCTGAGTCCTGCTTGCTGTGGAAGACAGGAAGGACTTGTTTCCTTGGGCTTTGCTGACAAAGGATGAGTCCTTACCACCCCGAGAAAACCGCGATTATCACAAAGGTGACCGTTCTTGCACACCTGTCAGCCATCAGCACTTCTTCTCTCTATGTGGCCTGAGAGCTGGGAACCAGAGAGTCCAGCTTGTCTGGGAAGAAGGGTGTGAGCCGGCTGGTCCTCAGTCAGGTCAAGCACCATCCGTGGGTCCTTTCTGCATCCCGCCACCTCTCCCTGAGACAAGGACCCGGTGTCCCTTCATGAGGGTGGGCGCTGAGCCGGGTACAGGCAAGCAAGCGGCTTGAGAGGGCTCCTGTGAGTGTCCAGCTAGTGTAGCCCCAGACTAGGAGGTGCCCCAGGGTACCCCCCCGCTGACTCCCCGAAGCTCCCAGGAAGCCATGCAGGTGAGCTCTGTGCTACCTGCGTCCTTCATCAGGTCAAAGGGAGCGTGAACATCCTTCGCCTACAGAGCCTCTGCTGATGGGAAGCCATCTGTCTTGTCCCACCGCCCTCCTATTATCACCAGAAATATTAGTCTTCATGTTCCAGCTCCTTGAGCTGCTGATGCATGGCTGTCCTCAGGTTGCCAGTCATGGCCAAGTCCTCGGGGTTCAGACATGGGGGGAGGGGTGTCCAGACAGCCTTCGGACTCACCCTCCCTAGGTTCAGATCCATTACAGTGTAGTTTTGCTTCAGGGGAGTGTTTCCATCAATCTAATAAAATCGGCTCCTGTTAGAGACCAGCATCGCTGCCCTGGGAGACGGACTCTGGGGGACAGCTGTCTGTGGAGCTTCCTGTCTGGGGGGGGCGGGGGTGATGCTCTCAGGAAGTGAGGGCACAGGACTATCTGGAGGAGGGGGCAGGCGCTGACTCACAGGGTGGGTCCCCCTGTTCCCTAGGGGAGGGGGGGGTCTCTCTGAGTTGTCACAGAGGGGGATGAGTGCACATACCTCTAAAACCTTGTGGCAGCCCATTGTCACCGCTGGCCACCCCCAGGGTGGGGACGCTAGCCTTGGGCAGCATGGCTGGTTCTCTGCAGCAAAGGACAACACTCAGGGTTAAATTGCCAGCAACCAGGGCTTAAACAATAGACCTTTATTGCTTCCCAGGGTGTGGAGGCTGAAAGTCCAAGGTCAAGGTATCAGCTGGGCTGGGAGCGAGAGTCTTTTCCAGGTTTTTCTCTTTGGCTTGTAGACATCCTGTGTCTCCTCACATCTTTCCTCCCTGCGTGTCTGTCTACAAGCCCAATTTTTTCCTTTTCTAAGGACACAGTCATATTGGATTAGGGCTATGATTGTGTGACTTATAATATTTAGTTGCTTCCTGTCTCTGGTTCTGGCACAGAACTCCTAAAACCCTTGGAATTCCCTAAGTGCTGAGAACTCAGGGTGTCTGTGGGAAAGACCCTGAAGATGGGGGCTGGTTAGCAGGAGAACCGACCAGGCGCTGAAGGGGTTGGGACTGTCACTCCTACGACGCCCTCGCCTCTCCGGAGAGACGGCTAGAGGTTAATCAATCACTAACGGCCAATGATGTAATCAGTTGTATGTAGTGAAACCTTCATAAAACCCCAAAAGGATGGGGCTCAAAGAGCTTCTGGGTTGATGAATACGTGGAGAGTGATGGCCAGAGAGATCATGGGGGCCCCACCCCTGTTCCCCATCCCTGGCTGTAGAGAGTGGGATGGCGTCCCTCACGTCAAGCAGGGGTCTGTGGATAGCAGTGACTTAAGCAGTAATGGCACCGTAGCTATGGGATTTCGCCCAGCAGCACCGGCTGACGATGTCCCAGAACTGATAATAAATTAGAAGCAGAGGCGCTCTCTGCAGGGACCCAAGACTGAGTAAATATCTTACAAAGGCAGGAATTTTGCAGCAAACTGTCAGACTCCTCAGACATGTCCCTCTGTGTCTGACACTTCACGAAGGCCCAGCTGGTCTCCAAGCAGAACTGAGATCCTTCCCCGCTTGAACACAGTAGGCAGTAAGCGCGGGCCCAGGCTGGACGGAGGCCTCATCTCTGCTCTGAACCCACAGACCGACTTCGCGTTGGGTCCCTTGACTTTCCACCCCCTGTTCTTCCCATTTGTCGTGTGACTTGTCTTGTGCTCTGCTTTGGGTGACGTCCAGAAGCCGAGTTAATCGTATGGTGGGATGTCATTGAGTCAGGAATCCCGAACCTGCCTCGTGGGAATGTCCCCCCTGCTCTATGACTAAGTAAGGCTCAAGCAGCGGAAGGACCCCACTTGTGTGTGCACCTGTGTCATGCACTCATGACTCTGGCCCTGTGCCCGTCCCCATCTGGCTGTTCCGAAGTTAGAGCCTTCAGAGCAAACCAGTAATTTCCTAAGTGACTGGTGTCCTGAGTTCTGTGGCCACTCTCACAAATGAGCAAACCTGAAGATGGAGTCGTAGGAATAGCCAGTCTCTAGCTGGTCAGTCAGAAGCATAGG
>NC_043705.1:143723946-143725126 GCF_006229205.1 Suricata suricatta
GGATCGGGACCCGAGCATCTTCACATCTACCATTTACATTGATCCCAAGGGAGCAGAGATCAGGGGTCGTGTCTCCCCCTTCTCCATGAGCTGGTTTCTCTGAATCACAAAGCTCATGGACCTTTCCAAATCATGCTGTGCCTAAAGATGAAATTCTATATACCTGTTCGTACCTGGATCTTTGAACTCTTTCTCTGTCAAAGAAATGAAATCTCCCAAGGACCACCTGTTCTATTCATGCATTCTTGAGTCCTGCACCAGGTCAGTTTTGGTAAGCCTCACCCTGTTCCCCCTCAAATACAACCAGAATCCTTTCCTCCCACTGTCTTGAGTGTGTTCTTTTTTGAATATCGATGCCCTAAGCCCTCACACTGCTCCCAAAAGGATAGCTCATCAAACAAACTGTTTGTGTTTGGGTTCCTGTTAGCACTAATGCAGACCCACTAGCATCTCTGGAGTCGCACAGGCTTGCTTCCATCGCATCCCATCCCTTATCCATGCCTCCTTTCTCCCACAGACCCCAAGAGCTTTAGGAGACATGTGTTGCCTTTGAGGAGTAGTAATGGTGCCTGCCAGCATTCAGGCCGGGCTTGTTCAGCACCCAGGGCCGGGGCTGTCTAGGGTCACATGCACCCACTCCCTAGCCACATGGGGATGGCTACCATCCTGGCCTTGGGCTCTGAGTCCCTGGGTGAGCTTTTCATCCTATGCCCTGCTCCTGGCTCAGAGAAGATATTCAGAAAACACTTTTTGATTGTCCCTGAATCAACTGCTCCACATGGAAAAGATCCAAAGGGCTACGGGAGGCCTCCCTGGGGACCCATGAGGTGATCGTGCAGAGGACATCAAAGAAAGCATGGGGAGGACAGAGACACCATGCCACTCCAGCACTAGAAGCGCTGTTCATGCTGCAACCTCTGGCAGCCCATGGCCCCGCTGTCCCTGGAGAGGCGACAGGAGCGAGTGGCTCTGGGATCTGCGCCTTCACCAAGGAAGTCTTGTTGAATTCAGCAAGATCTCTATGACCCTTTGCACCATCTGGAGCTCACAGGCCCTGGATGCCTTGGGGAACTAAGCCATTACAAGTATATGTCAGAGGCATGACTGGAAGAGCATGTGTGGCTTGATGGGTGAAGACAAGGAGAGCTTGGCTGTGGAGAAAATGGTGGCAGCTAGACGC
>NC_043705.1:143725226-143727393 GCF_006229205.1 Suricata suricatta
GACAGAGAAAGAGTTCAAAGATCCAGGTACGAACAGGTATATAGAATTTCATCTTTAGGCACAGCATGATTTGGAAAGGTCCATGAGCTTTGTGATTCAGAGAAACCAGCTCATGGAGAAGGGGGAGACACGACCCCTGATCTCTGCTCCCTTGGGATCAATGTAAATGGTAGATGTGAAGATGCTCGGGTCCCGATCCCTTTGAAGGCAGCATGAATGCAGTTTTCTCAGCTTTGGCACAGGGGGCACTGGGACAGCCTGGGGTGGTCAGGAAAAGAAGTAACTGTCATTGCAGAGTAACATGGCCTCACCCTTCTCCAACTGCCAGCTGTTGATCAACTCATTGGTGAGGCATTACGGAAAGTGTTCAGTCTTCACAAGACTGATTCACGGAAAAAAAAGAATTACTGCTTTTAATTATTCTATGACTGCATTTCCCCTGCAGTGGAGCTGGAAGATCATGAGAAAGATCTTAGGAAGAGGTATTTCCTTGAACACCAAAGAGCATAGTTGAGAGCATGCTTTAATAACTCACGATGGCAGGTGGGTGCCTGAAGCTGGTAGGTACCAGGCGGCTCACCTTGGGAGCCACAGTGGCTTGGATTTGTGCGGTTGGAATTACAAATGGGAACAGCCTCATCGTGCCAAGAGGCTTTGGAAAATCAAACATACCTCTTTGCAACTGGCAGAGGCCACTCCTTTCCCTTGAAGAAGCTCTTGGACACGTCCTGGCTGTGTGCCCACCTGCCTGCATCTTTGTTCCTCACCTTCTCACTACTGGGCGGGGCTCCTAGTACAGGGATGCGGGGCTGTTCCTTACTTTTTGGTCTGTGGAGCCACCTTGGGAATGTGTCAACAGGAAATCTGCTTTCATCATGATGTTATGAGGGAGAACGCTGGATCTGCAGACAGTCTGTGTGGTCCTAGGTCTGCCTCTTTTCTTGCTGGGAGGGACCACACTGACTGACTCTCTGAGGTTCAGTTTCTTCTGTGTCAGATGGGGGCACTTCCAACCCCACTGACCTTTAGGGTTGTTGCAGGATCCACGAGAACATTTTGTTTTAAATTTACTTATTGATTTTGAGAGCAGGGGAGAAGGGCAGAGAAAGAAGAAGAGAGAATGCAGGGCTCGATCTCATTTCACGAACCATCAGAAGTTAAGAGCTGGACATTTAACCAAGTGAGCCACCCAGGTGCCCCCGAGAGACCATTTTTGAGAAGGTATGTTATGAACTCTTCAGAATTTGACAAATGTGAGCTTTTACTTTGTCAGTCAGAGCTGACCGTGTGCCTGTGCATGCATCAGCAGACCACACATTGCTCCTCTGGGCTCCATCCCATCAGCATGAGCTGGAGTCATGTCAGAGGGTTCCAGCTGAGAAGAGACCCATGCTGGTCACAGTTACCAGGGACACACTGGTGCAGGCAGGGGTATCCTGCTCTGGAGACCTCCAGGACAGTAGCTTCATCAGGATCTTGCCTCTTAGGACAACAGTGGGCCCTGGAGACCTGAGAGGGGGCCCAGCCTAGACACACCTCCAAGTTCTTGGAATGAAAGCTCTTGGGTGCTGGTGGTTCTCAAAGTACCCACTCCACTCCACTAAGTCCACTGATCCTTCTAGTTTTGCTATTGCTAAGACCAAGGTTTTTACTTTTGTTGAAATAGTAATTAAACTGTTTTCAGGAAAACAAGAGTTCACCACCTTGGCATCCCATCAAATGCTACCATTGTTTCTGTATGGTAAATTTGGGACATTACTTTGGCTGGTGAGGGGGGGATATGAAGGACATGATCTCACTAGGACTGAAATAATCCACAAAGCCAAAAATATAATGTATAGATGAGGGGCAGGGGGCTTCTCTGAAGAAAAATATTCAGAAGTCAGTGTTTCTGAGGACATGTCCTAATTTCAATTCCTAGAAAGTAGGATGGTTCACTACAATAACTCTCTTTGCAATCTTAGTAACCCAATACAAGCTCTAGATCCCAGACTAGTTTGTAGAATTGAGGTCCAGATGTCTGTAATTCATAGCAACTGCAAAGAATATACACCATATATGGCGTTTTGTTCATAATAAATGTGTATTTGGTCTCTGTCCCAGTTCTGTCACAGAACTCTCAAAACATGGAGGGAGCCCAAATGTCCATCACCTGATGAGTGGATCA
>NC_043705.1:143727493-143733609 GCF_006229205.1 Suricata suricatta
GACAGAAACCATATGTTTGCACTCATAGGTCTAACAGGAAAACAGGAGAGACCTAATGGAGAGCCAGGGGGAGCAGAGGAGGGAGAGAGAGTTGGGGAGAGAGAAGGATGCAAAACTTGAGAGACTATTGAATGCTGAGAATGAACTGAGAGTGGAAGGGGAAGGTGGAGGGGGGGAAAAGAGGTGGTGGTGATGGTGGAGGGCACTTAAGGGGAAGAGCACTGGGTGTTGTATGGAAAACAATTTGACAATAAAATATTATGGAAAAAAAAAAACCCTTGAGAATTCCTAAGTGATTCAAGTGATAAAGGTGTCTTTTGTTATGTTAATGAGGCGACCTTTGGACCACACCTAAGGTTGGGGCTGGCATTTGAATCTTTCAGTCCCACCCCCAACCTCCGTGGGGGAGGGGTCCTGGAGGTTAAATCTACCACCAATGGCCAATGATTCAGTCAAATATGCCTTCGTAATGAAGCCTCCATAAAATCCCAAAAGGGCAGAGTTGGGAGAGCTTCCTGGTTGGTGAACCCATTGAGATTTGGGGACAGTGGCACATTCAGAGAGAGCATGGGAGCTCTGCAGCATTTGCCCATGCCTTACTCTATGCATCTCCCCCATTTGGCTGTTCCTGAGTCACATACTTTTGCGATAAACTGGTGCTCTAGTAAGTAAAATGTTTCTCAATGTTCTGTGGGTGGCTTTAGCAAATTAACCAAACTTAAGGAAGGGGTCGTGGGCACCTCCAATCTGTAGCAGGCTGGTGAGAGGCACAGGTGGCCTGGGCTTGTGAAGGGCATCTGAAATGTGTATGTGGGGGTGTCTTGTAGGACTGAGCTCTCATCCTGTGGAATCTGATGCTGTCTCTGGGTTATGAATGCTGATCCAGAATTGAATGGGATTATGGAACACCTAGCTGGTGTCTGAGAATTGCTGGTTGGTGTGGGAACTCTCCACATTTGCAGTTGGGTATAGAACTATTTTACCATGGAATCAAAGTAATCTCAACTCCAATGTCTGGCAATCTCACCTACTAGGAGTGACCTCAGTCTAATCATTTTGCTTGTCTGTGATAGTTTTCCAGGTTGGGCCAGGCCTGGCTGATGTTGGCCGGGCCACCCTCTGAGCATGGGCCAAAGACTCACAAGTGCACCAAGGCCTCTCCTGACACAGCTGACTTCCACATGGACCCTCATCCTTGCCAGGCGAGTGTGGGCTTGCCTGTGGAATGTTTGTACAAGGACACAAGGCACTGGGCACTAGACTTGGGGCTGCTACATTTTGTTGCCCAAGAATATCACAAGATGAGTTCAAATCTGAAGATTAGGGAAATAAATTTCACTTATTGATGAAAGAAGTTGAAAAATCATATTGCAAAGGGTAGAGATACAGGCAAGGAAAAACGAACCACTATTTTTACAAACAACTTAATGCAAAAGGTAGAACAAAACCAAATAAGCCAAGCTGAAAACCAAACCAAAACAGAAATTGAAGTCACCATATAGACTTGGGTCATGCTTCATGAATCAGTGGCTCTAGATATAATCTGTCTTTTTATATTAAAAAAAATTTCTTTTTAACATTTATTTTTGAGAGACAGAGACAGATCATGAGCAGAGGAGGGGCAGAGAGAGAGGGACACATAGAATCAGAAACAGGCTTCAGGTTCTGAGCTGTCAGCACAGAGCCTGACGTGGGGCTTGAACTCATGAGCTGTGAGATCATGACCTGAGCTGAAGTTGTACGCTCACTAACTGAGCCACCCAGGTGCCCCTATAATCTGTCTAACAAAACATTGACTATGTACTTCCAGAGCTAAGATCTTAGGAGAGCTTCTTTGTCAAAGGTTTTGTTCTTGTATCTCTTCCCAGCAATAGCTTCTTAATAGCCCATTGCAGACAGTGGGAGAAGAATTTTTAATGAAACTTTGTGGCTGACTTCTGAGGTACAGGGGAACTATAATTAGGATTTACTTGGGTTCAAATTTTCTTTGCTTGTTCTGCCAGTTTGGAATCATTTGATACCAGATGCTCCTTACTTCTCTCAAGAGGCTTGGAGTTAAATATGGCCCAGAGTTGACCTGAATGGCCCAGATTTGTTCCAGTAAAACCCCAGTGTGGGCTCAGCTTTTCCCTCGAGTTGTGAGGACTTGGGATCTCCTTGGAGACTCAGTTTATTCCCGTGATCATTCCTGACCTCTCCCAGGGACAGCCAGTAGATCAGCTGTGGGGCTCACTAGTCTTTTAGATGTGTGTCTATCTGGAATCAGCCGATGAGTCTTGGACCTTGGACAAAACCACCTGCAGAACGTTTGGGGGACACTCTCACCAGCCCATGACTGTCTCAGCTTCCTGGAATCCTGGGAAGAGCAGACCTATCCTCTTGCTCTAGAGTTATAATTCTGTAAGTCGTCGGCAGGATCTCAGAAGACCTTCTGTTTAAGAAGCCCAGATCTGGGTTGTAGAACTTAAGTTGGTATCCCCAATTGCTTATAGCTCCACTGTACATTTATATAAGGTCTTATGATGCAAAAGAGATGAAATAAAAGGAGCAAAGCTTTCCCTGTCTATCAATACTGAGGCAAACTCTGCTTTTTCACAAGAAAATGCTAACATGGTGAGTGGCTATTGATAGCAGCAGTTAAATCAGCACACTTGGTGAGCGACTATTAAATATAATCAGTGAGATTTGTTTGTGCAAAACTAATAATTAAAAGAGGCGCCTGGGTGGCTCAGTTGGTTAAGTATCCAACTTCGGCTCAGGTCATGATCTCACAGCTCATGGGTTTGAGCCGCATGTGGGGCTCTGTGCTGACAGCTCAGGGCCTGGAGCCTGCTCCAGACTGTGTCTCCTTCCCTCTTTCTCTACTGCTCCTCTGCTCACTCTCTGTCTTCTTCTCTCTCTGAAAAATGAATGAACATTTTTAAAAAATTCTAATAATTAATAGGAAATGTCTTCCTAACCCCTGTCACAAAATTGCAATGGATCAATAAAAATAATAATAATAAATAACTGTAAAACCAGGAAGAGTATGGAGATATTTCCTTAAACCTGCAATTTTTTTTTAATGTTTTATTTATTTTTGAGACAGAGAGAGACAGAGCATGAGCAGGGAGGGGCAGAGAGAGAGGGAGACACACAATTTGACGACAGGCTTCAGGTCTTGAGCTGTCAGCACAGAGCCCAATGCAGGGCTTGAACCCACGAATGTGAGATCATGACCTGAGCCAAAGTTGGACACTTTACCGACTGAGCCACCCAGGTGCCCCAAACCTGCAATTTTTTTTAAAGACCAGAAAACTCGAATTGAATGGCACTTTATCTCTACGATGGAGGTCTCAGCAGCTTGCTCTAACACAGGAAAACCTTTTTACCAGGAGCCCCGGGGGTCACGTGTTGCCGGGACTTCTCTGACTCTGCGCTGGACTGGGAGCTCATTGACCTTCTCCCTGTACCCGTGAGCACAGAGGCGGGAGGCTTCATTATCTGCTTGTCACCAGTCAGATCCCCGAATCCTCACACAGTAAGGCTGCGGGCGGCCGTGGTGTTCTGCTGTCCAAGATCAAAGTACGTCCCAGCTCCCTGTGATGAGGCCGCCTGGGCCATAGGCTGAGGACGAGTGGATAGAAGGCAGCTACGACCGAGTGTCAGAGACCCCAATGATTGGCCCCTTTGGAGTCGCTGTAGCGCCTGATGCCACGGTGGGAACTGCCCCTTGGAAATGAAGACATCTGGTCCTGCTACCTAAATCTCATCTTCTAGTTTTTATTTTTTTAATGTTTATTTATTTTTTGAGAGAGAGAGAGAGAGAGAGAGAGAGACAGAGACAGAGACAGACAGAGACAGAGTGCAAGTGGAGGAAGGACAGAGAGGGAGGGAGACACAGAATCAGAAGCAGGCTCAGGGCTCTCAGCTGTCAGCACTGAGCCTGACGCGGGGCTCAAACGCACCAACTGCAAGATCATGACCTGAGCCGAAGTCATATGCTTAACGGAATGAGCCAACCAGGTGCCCTAATAAGTCTCATCTTTTAAAACATAAAAAAAAAAAGAGGGGGGGGCGCCTGGATGGCTCAGTCGATTAAGTGTCTGGCTTTGGCTCAGGTCATGATCTCATGGTTCGTGGGTTCAAGCCCCACATCAGGCTCTGAGCTGACGGCTCAGAGCCTGGAGCCTGCTTCAGATTCTGTGTCTCCCTCTCTCTCTCTGACCCTCCCCTCCTCACGCTGTCTCTCTCTGTCTCTCAAAATTAAATAAAAAACATAAAACAAAAAAACAAAAAAAAACCAAGACTCCAGCAGTAGAGATTTTGATGAGTGGTGCCTGCTTCTCAATTTCCAAGGCCCAACCCCGCAATGCAGTGCCCAACAAACGCCCAGCGCCCCCCAGCGCCTGCCCGTGAGCTTGCCCCTTTCCCGGGCTGGGCCCTGTTAGCTTCTGTCCATTGTTCCAGCGACCTGGCACCCCCCGGCTGTGTGCGGATGGTGACCCCCGAACAGACCTAATGAGGAGCCCCGCATGGGGAGGAGGTGCGCGCCTCATTAATCACGCAGGCTGCCTTCCGGGGCCTGGAGGCCGGACTCCGGGTATTGTGCGCCTGCATCTGTCAGGCCCACGAGAAGCCCCGCACGCCCTTGCTGCTCCACAGAGCCATTCATCTCTGTCCGTTATGTGCCACATTGTGCCTGCTCCTAATTAGGCCCCAGCGGAGACCGAATGAGAAGGTAAGCCCTCTCGGGCTGGGCTGGGCTGCCCTTCCCATCTTGCACAAAAGGCTAGACTTGCAGCGTCCAGGGAGGAGGAAGAAGTGAGAGCCAGACAGGCTGGCTTCGTCAGAAGTCATTCACAGGGACGGGCCACAGCAGGAGCCACACTCTGCACTTGTGGTTTTTACCGTGTAGGTTGTGGGTATCTGAGAAGAAGCAGAGTGAGCTCAGGGCCAAAGGATTCCTGCCTTGAGGGCAGGACCTTTCTGCCCTCCCACAGGTGGGGTGTTTGCCTCATTCCCCCCTGTCTCTCTCCCTACAGAGCTGGTGGGGTTATGGACCCATGGCCCATCTATGAGCCCATGGGTTTCATAGATGGCAGCATATCAGTCCCGCAGCCACTCTGTGTTCCTCCCATCAGACTGGCAGGCATAGGACCTGCATCAGCTCAGTGGTAAGAAATACCACCGAAGAGAGGAACATCGGCAGGAACTTGGCTCCATATCTGTCATGATCTCCAGCTGTTTCTCTCTTCCTCTGTCACTGAATTCAAGCTCTCCTTCATTTATAAACCATTTGGGCGGAAAGACTAGACAAGCTAATTTCTCAGAGGCCGGCATCGTCACCAGAGTCTGATCAGGGTGCACCAACAGGAAGACCGTTCTGCTAGGCTCACTTGAAACTTTGTGACTTCCGGTCCAGCAATGCCACAGGGAGGGCAAGAAAGAGCATCTCACGATCAGTCTCTCATTTCAGATTCTCACCAACTGGTCCTGTTTATAATTGACCCACGAATTATCCTAGGGACCAAGTCCCATTGCAATTGCTTGTTGAGATGCAGGACCAGCTCCTCCTTGGGGTGTCCAAGGACCTGTAGAAGGGGGCCCTGGAAAACGCCCAGTTCCGTCATGTTTGGGACTGAACTGTATTCCCCAAATTCACATGGGGACGCTCTGACACCCAGTGCCTTAGACTGCGAGTGTGTTTGGAGACAGGGCCTTTAACCTGGCAGTTACATTAAAATGAGGCTGTTAGGCAAGGCACTACTCCAACGTGACTGGTGTCCTTGAAAGGAGAGGTGACAAGGGCACACAGAGGAGACTCAGGGGCCAGACACACAGAGAGAAGATGGCATGAGGAGGCAGTCAGAGGGAGGCCATCTGTGTGCCCAGGCCTCAGGAGAGCCCAGCCCTACAGACATCTCACTCAGGGACTTGCAGCCTCCAGGAGACTGGAAAGGTCTATGCAGAGGCCGCCCAGTCTCAGTGCTTTGTGGTGGCTGCCCGAGCACACCAGGACGGGTCCTTCACACCAGGACACATCATTCACACCAGGATGGGTCCTTCACACCAGGACGGGTCCTTCACACCAGGATGGGGCCTTCACACCAGGATGGGTCCTTCACACCAGAACA
>NC_043705.1:143733709-143738278 GCF_006229205.1 Suricata suricatta
TTCACACCAGGATGGGTCACTCACACCAGAACTGGTCATTCACACCAGGACGGGTCACTCACACCAGGACAGGTCCTTCACACCAGGACAGGTCCTTCACACCAGGATGGGTCACTCACACCAGGACAGGTCCTTCACACCAGGATGGGTCCTTCACACCAGGATGGAGCCTTCACACCAGAACATGTCATTCACACCAGGACAGGTCTTCACACCAGGATGGGTCGTTCACAACAGGACAGGTCATTCACACCAGGATGGGTCATTTACACCAGGACGGGTCCTTCACACCAGGATGGGTCCTTCACACCAGGATGGAGCCTTCACACCAGAACATGTCATTCACACCAGGACAGGTCTTCACACCAGGACAGGTCCTTCACACCAGGACAGGTCTTCACACCAGGATGGGTCGTTCACACCAGGACAGGTCCTTCACACCAGGACGGGTCCTTCACACCAGGACAGGTCACTCACACCAGGACGGGTCACTCACACCAGGACGGGTCATTGCATGCCCAAACGCCAGCAAACTAGGCTGGGCGTCCTTCCCAGGTGACGTCAGACTTCTCTCCTCCTCTTATCCTTTCTTAACCACACATCCCCATCGATGCGCCCCCTTCTCTGTCCCCAATGCATGTCACACCTGCCACTGCTTCGTGTTGTCCGATCATCCCAGGAGGTTTCTCAATCCCCTTGGGATGCCCCAGTAATCCAGGAGAACCTCAGGCTCACACATCCCTGGAACAGATGTATTTACTCACTCCCTGGGTGTGACAGGTGTTCATGGAGCCCACATCCAGGCTCAGTTCAGTGTCTCGGACCAAAGACACAAGTTTCTGGCTCTCTTGGCCCCGTCCCTCCTCAGTTCTTCAGCCTGGACCATGTCTCACACTCCTTTCTACAGCTGGCCCCCAGCACTGTGCTCAGCCCCACGGGTAGCATGCGTGAAGAGCTGTCTGTCACCTTCATCATCCGAGACCCCTTCTTCTGAGAGCAGCACCACATTGAGGGATCTCCTCCTCCCACGTCCCTAGCCAGTTCTCACAGAAGCGGCTGGGTGCCTGGGTGCCCACCCTCTGGCACCTCCAAATTTCATTCTGGGTTTCCTGATCCAGGACCCATGGTCACATCTTGGTGGCCTCTCTCAGTGGCTAAAATAGTAAGGTGTGCAGGCCAGGTGCTCCCCTCCACCATGACTAGGAGAGGCAGAAGTTCCTAGAGAAGAAGGACACGGGTTGGGGTGGGAGGGATTGACGCCAGCCCACGGGGCAGCAGTGGATGGGAGGGGCTGGAAGAGAGCTGGAAGGTTCCATGCATCATCCCCCAGGTCCTAAGCTCCTGTTTCCTTTCTGCTTCTCCCACTTCTCCACTGCTCCTCAGGGTTCTGAGACCCCATCCACGTACCTCCAATGATTCGCTCTTTATGGTAAGCTGGTCCTGTTGGATTTCTCTCTCTTTTTTTTAATGTTTTATTTATTTTTGAGAGAGGTCGAGAGACAGACTGTGAGCAGGGGAGGGTCAGAGGGAGAGGGAGACAGAGAATCAGAAGCAGGCTCCAGGCTCTGAGCTGTCAGCACAAAGCCTGATGTGGGGCTTGAACCCACAAGCCATGAGATCATGACCTGAGCCAAAGTTGGATGCTTAACCGACTGAGCCATCCAGGCGTCCCTGGTCCTGTTGGGTTTCTATCACTTGTAGCCTTTCCTATGACAAAGCACTCACTGTATTCTCTCAGTTGGATCTAATTATACTTGCTTTAGAATAAACGCAGTGGTGAATTTCAAAATAATGAACTTCAGTTGTGTTACGTTTACTTACAGACTCACTTCTGCAAATTGGACACCTCAGCACATAGGCCCCACCAGGTGGCATCTGTGAAGGTCCGATGCACCAACTGTTTATGTATACATGGTGGTCCTAAAACGCTTGGAAATCTGTGCATAGACACCCTCATTCGATCTGCACCATCAGATCGTTCAGGAGCCCCGCCCTGACAGGTGATGCAAAGGCACGCTTCCAGCACCCCAGACTTGTGACCAGCACCCTGGCTTGGGGTTGTGGGGGAGGGGCCGCACCCACAGGGACACCCCTACTCCTCCCACCTCTTCCACCCCAGCTCAGTCATCTGGAGCTCTTTTTCTCCAGCTCCCCACATCGCCGAGGAGTAAGCAGAACTGCATTCCTGTCTGTCAGCCATTTCAGAGCCCCTGATAAAAGATGGTAAAAAAACTACATGAAAATGCTCTTTGCGTTTTGCATCCTTAGAGGGAAGATGGGTTCAAGGAACGCCCCTCACCCCTCCCAGAAGGTCTGGAGTGGGTTCTCCCAAAGCTGAGCCTGGGGGGAGCATGCAGGGGTGGGGGTATGAGGAAGGAGGGCTGGCAGCTCCCAGGGGGCCTGGCTCACGGAACAGCAGGCCGCGTCCCCTGCGTCTGGCCAGATGCCAATCCATTAAGAGCAAAGAGTGAAGATTTATTCCTCTGCTTGTATTATATCCACGCATGAAACTTGGCCCTGCAACTCCAGCCCAGTGCCAGAATCTGTTTAGTTCGTTTAAATTTTTGTATTTATTTTAATTAAGCGCTAGCAGAATGCCATTTGCAGTGGCATATTGAATACCTTTGTAATTAACAAACCAGAGATATGGGCTTCCTCCACATTCTTTTAATTAACTGAAAGAGTTCAAGGACAGAAGCAGCAATGATTTCTTTATGGCTGCAAAATGTGGGGGGCAGGGAATATGCCACTTACTGGCAACCACTGTCATTTAAAAAAATCCAAGGATCTATCAGAATGTATTTCTGTGTTTATAGCCATTATTGGAAGGAAGAATGCTTAGCTGATGCAGTGTGTTATGTAGTAAGAGAAAAAAGTCCTCATTCTGTGGCCAAAAGGTAGCAATTCCAATTTGTTTGATGGGGTAAATAACAGTGATGATTCAACCTGTCATAAGTCACACAGTCCCGAAACCCAAAATACCATCCCAAGCCTGTTCTCAAGGCTGCCCATGACTTGACAAGAGCCCTTTCACAGCCTTATTCCTCTTTCCGTGGCCACTGTTCCTTTTTCTCTAACTGCCACCTCGCCCCAAAACACTGCCAGCATTAAGTATTTAAAGGAAAACTATATTTCTTTCTGTGGATCTGCTGAGCCAGGATTCCTTCCCCTTGTGTGTGAGATGCCGCCCCCCACACTCCAAAGCACAGCTCAGGTGGTTTGGGGAGCCAGGCTCCTTCCCGGCTCTCTTGGAGGCCCTGGCAGGTGCATCCCTGCATGGTTGGTGCCCACGAGGAGGCAGTGAGTTCCCATTAGCACGGGGACCCCCAAGTGCAGTGGGACCTTTCCTCTCCCTCGGAGAATCCCCTCGGGGCCCCAGCCCAGCTTGGCTGCAACCGCATTTAGCCTGAAGGACGGTGGTTATAGCCTGGTTGAATACCATCGGCCACAGCCAAACACAAGCGTGGCCTCTGCCCTAACAGGGCACCAGTGGGCCCAACCTCCTGCCCACTGTGAGGACGCCAGTCCCCGGGGACGGGAGTTCTGATTCGCGCCCTCTGTGCTCCATATAAACTCTGGAGAGTCAGCAAAATTCCTCTTTTCAGTTGCTGAATTGAACAACCTCTCCTTTTTCTTTGATGTGAACCTCGGAACTGGCTTTTCACAGATGCAGACGGCCACGTGCGGTCCCTTCACGACGGGCGCCCGCAGCCATCGTAAGAGAGGGGACACGTCTGCCCAGGCAAGGCCGTGGTGGACACTGCACCGAACAGATTCGTGAACTCGCTGCCACGTCCCCGACGTCTGAGGACAATCCCAGACCTGGTCTCCTCATGACCCCTGCCCCCCCCGGCAGACACACACTCAGGAGGGGGACCGGGCTCGCCCCACTTTGCAAGCAAGGGGAGAAACCCGTCCACCACTCGCTGTGTCCCAGTGGGCCTCTCAAAATAACAGCACCGAGGCTTTGCACCGAGGGAGACTTCCCTGCCTAGGAAGCGCCTCTGTGAGGCCTCTGTGATCTAATCCCACGACCGCTGCTCTGGGGACAGCTGTGTGTCCTCAAGGCCATCCGGCGGTGGACGCCTCTTGCTGAGGATGGGACCTGTCTCAGCTCAGCTTGGCCGCCACAGCAGTCTCCCCTGGGCCCCTCGGAGGGAAGACGTCCCTCACTGTGTCCACCAAGCCTCCTCCAGGCAGCCCTCCTGGGTCTACCCCCACCTGGGGAGGGGAAGGTGCTGATGCATCCTCACTGGGGGACCTCCCGGCAGGTGGAAGTCACTGTGACAGGCAGGGCAGAGCTACAGGCAGGAAAGCCGAAGACTCAGCCCTCAAGAAAGGGGCTGGCGTCACACTGGACCTCAGGCAGGCATTAGGCTTCTCCTGAGCCTGCTTCCAGTGTGACCTCACAGCCACTGGGGTCCCACTGGAGGGCTGGCAGGGTCTGAAGGCCAGAAGGGGACCAGCAGGGAACAACCCCATGGGGCCTTCCCAGTCCACGGGAACCCATCCTTCGCCATACCCCGTGACGCAGGCATGGTCTCTCTCCGATGGGAAAGTGTGCACAAG